>NC_143584.1:170968254-171062458 GCF_048544385.1 Mastigoproctus giganteus | reverse complement strand
AAAATTGTCATTCCATACAACATTCAGTTAGCCTGTCAACTTAAATATTTTTTCTGTTACAATTTTTTTTTTTTTTTTTGTTAGTTGTTGGCACATCGGCTTCTGTGGCCATAATGCACCTCCCAAAGTTTTTGCATTTTACTCTGATCCAAGCCTGAGGCGGGATTCGAACCCACGACCTTTGGGTTGCCAGGCAGGCACTGTCAGCTCTGTTACAAGTGTTATTTCAATTTTCTTCTCAATATACAATAAACTTAGAACACAATTCAAAAATTATAAAGATACCTTTAAATACAGCATTCAGGATACCAATAACATAGGCTATTTAATCCAACTTGAATCATATGGTAACTATTGTTATATTAGCAGCAATACTGTAAAATATGGATCAACCATAATGTTGAATACTAGAGCTTATTAACACCTAGTCAGATTTTACAAGAACTATTCCAGCAATGAATGCAGCATCCACATACATTTCTCTTCCCACTGCCTCTTAACCAATTCTGCCAAAATCCTGATAAAATTAAATTCAAATCACAAATTATTAATATATGAACTTGTAGGTATTGAATGTTTTGGCAGAATTTGCCACAATTTTTGTAATACTAAGTTACTAGCAAACTTTCCACAGATGAACCCCCAGGTTCTCTTTCTTGGTGATTTTCTTTTATTTACTTCTGATTCTCTCTCTCTCTCTCTCTCTCTCTCTCTCTCTCTCTCTCTCTCTCTCTCTCTCCCCCCTCAGGGTAACTCAGATATTTATTTTTGGCTGATGCAGCATAAGCCTCAGGCTTCCTTGTGCCATACAGCTAATAATAATAACAATAACAGCAGCTGAACTTGATCAAATTTCTAACTTGTACACTGCATATGCATAAACTCACATGGGATAAACTCATCTTAAATAATGGACTCTTCACATTCACACCATTCAAACCAAATGTTTCCTACAAAAGTCTAATATGAAGACTCTTGGTTCTTTTAAGCTTCCATTCTGACAAAATCCTGATAAAATTAAATTCAAATCACAAATTACTAATATATGAACTTATAGGTATTGAATGTTTTGGCAGATTTCAGTTGTTTCTAGAGTGGGAAAAAGTCCTTGGAAGAAAAGGTCCACTTGTACACTGCATATGCATAAACTCATATGGGATGAACTCATCTTAAACTGCTAGCTTGGGGGGATTCACAGACTAAAAGGTTAAAAGTAGCGCACGCAGAGGTGAAGGTGATTCTTGCACAACTTCTATTAGAATAAATAGCGACCCGGAGCAATGGGTGCTGAGGGTTTCAGGGACTGATGGCAGTCATCATGAAACAGGTGGGTATATGGGATGTGTCAGGGTAACTAGGAATAGGTGTATGTATGCTTGCATGTATACCAATGCTAGAAGTATAGTAAATACATTTGAAGTGTTGGTCAAGACATCAAAGACTTGGTGTCACACTGATATTAGGAATGCAGAATTGGAATTTGGGGAGTAAATTTGTACAGAAAGGATAGGAAGGGACGAGGCGTCATGCTGTTAATTAAGAAAAACATAAAATTAAAAGAAGTGCATCCAGTTGATATAGATGAACAGTGCACTGTTGAGTCAGTTTGGTGTGACATAAGCACTGCGAAAGCAAAAATAACGAGTAGGAGTGTGTTATAGGCCTAATGACTCGAACGAGTACAATGAACAATTTTACAGAGAAATAGATTTATTACATTATTACATCTTATAAAGCGTAAAAAGATTAAGCTAGTTTTGAAGAAGTTACATTTATATTTAATTTTTGTTTGAATACAATAAAACTGTCCGGAACTTAGATGGTAAAACAACTCAAATTTTTATGTTGTTATGAGAAAATATCAGAACACTTCAGCTTAAGACACTATTTTAAGGGATCAACTGTGTTGTAAATATGAAGACTGCCTGTATTAATTATTGTTTATAAAAGAAAACATGCGCTATGATGATAATACTATCAGCCAAGTAATATACATTCAAACAATAGTTATTGCTGGAAAAAAATAAAATATATATATGCTTACCTAATAAATAAAGAATAAAATGAATAAAGAATTAAAGAAAATGCACAGTAGTAGTCGAGTTTCTGAAATAAGAAAAATTACAATTAATTTATATTTTCATTATTATGAAAGTTATTTAAAATATAATGACTGCAAATTAATCAGAAATATCTGTTTTCTTTAACTTACTGAAATAGCAAACTAATAGTTTATTCATAACATATGAAACTTTACTTTTAAAAATAAGAAATTAATTTGCAAATTCTTATTCTATTAAAAGGATATTTCCATAAGTACAGTTCTGCTTATCTTGCATGTATAACTCTGCCACTGACATCTAAATCAGAATACATGTAGCAACCATCTGACATGTGTACATTCAATTCATATCCCAACTAATATTGTGCCTAAGTAAATGTTGCTCCAGTGTTCTGTACTTATGGTAATGAAAGTACAGGTAGTTCCCGACTTTACGAGTTAATCAGTTCCTAGTGTGCACTCATAAAGAGGGAATTTCTTTCCCACAGACAATGTTAAAACCAGGGGTTACGTTCTCAACAATGAAATTAGTTCGCTAATTAGTTTGTTTAAACAATCATTAATTTATCCAAATAAATGAAAACACAGCCTGTAAAATCAAGCAAATTATAATTTAAAGAAATCATTTATGACTTACAAATGTTAAAGAACGTTTATTCATCATCGTCGACTAAATGCACACTCGTTGTTCGTTTGTTGCACAAGGAGTCGTCTTCTTCAGAAATGCTTCAAGAGGGATTTGTTTCCAAGATAATCTCTTCTCTTTTCTTTATAAATTTCATGATAGCATGCATAAGTATTTTTTAATGGCACGCACAAATTGCAACTAACACGATATGCGCAAGGAGATTGGAACTAACACAATTCGCATGGAGTAATAAGTTTACAAAGAAAAAAAAAAAAAAGGAACGAAGAGAAGATTCTGAAAATTTATTTCACCATTATACCATAACGTAAAAACCCACAGAATTCCAGTTATCGAGATTATTGCAAATGCAATACCCGTTTATAATACATTGCGCTAACAGAAAAGCCCAATAAACCTGAAAGTGCAAATTGTTTTTATTGTTTTCTGGTAGTGAACTCCAGAAATGTGTTTTAGAAAAATATCACAAAGGCGTTCAAAATTGATTCTTATAACGGAACGTAGGATAATGATGAATCAGGAAATATCTCATTTCATTTTCATAAACCTGCAAGGAATAGTGGTGAGGCTCTATCTTGTTGGAACAAACCTTCATTCAATATCCAGAGATTCTGCAATTTAGGAATTAGTTATGCTTCTAACATTTGTAGATATTTTTGTTTCACTGCACCCTCAAAAGATAAGGACCAATAATATGCATGCTACTAATGTTAGCCCATATCATTACAAGTAGCAGTTTGTGTTTCAACTCTTTCATTGAAATGAGGATTATCCTTGGATTTAAGAGGAGACAAACTGCTATCCATTATTTGAAGGTCTTCCAGTTCTGTGTTTATCTTTGATCCCACTGCAGAGAGTTTCTTTTTCCATCTGTGAAGAGTTATTCTGGAAGGAAATTCACAAATCAATTCTTTCTCGAAATGCTGCATGCATTGTTTCTATAGGTGTGCTTAGTTTCTGTCTCTCGTGAATCCAAATAGCAGTCACAATTCATTATTTTAAGGGACGGTTATTTGTACCACACACAGAATATCTGTGTGTGATAAATAGAAGTTCTGTTTATCATAAATTACACATTGATTAGATCTTCCATGTCTGAAAAAACAATCATAATCACATATTTCTCATTAGTATATAAAAATAAAATATATTATTTTGCACAATATACCTAAGTTTTTAAGTTTCTAAATCACATTCATGTGAATGTAACCCATGAAGTAAATTCTTTTTTAAGATTTATTGGGAGATGTAAATGGTAATCCCTCCTATTTTTCTGTTGAACTAGTTGTTATTTGGTTTTTAGGAGCATTAGCAACTAAGGCCATATTGCTCCGGGGATATGCAGTGGTCATTCCCTGACCTTTCTGCATCCTCCATATTTGGTGGTCACGGGCTCGAACCCCAGTCTAATCAAGAAGCGTGTGCTACGCACTGCTGCTCCTGCCCACCTGGCTACGGAGGTGCCTGAACTAGTTGTGATGATTAGAATGTGTAATGAATGAATGCATTCATGGATCTATAAATTTGCTGTTGGTTACGCTCTAGTCCAGGATTTTTCAAACTATGCTCCACAGAGCCCAAAGGCACCAAGAAAATTTTAAAATGTTAATATTTTTTTCCTAAAACTGCAAGATTGAATTGGAATACACTGTGCATAAAAGTAAAAAATAAATTTGGCCTTTTCTGTGTGACCTTGGACTGTCAATGTGTGTGTTACATATGCAAAGGTTTGGTGCTAGTGACTGACTGTTTCTATTTTTAGTGTATTTTTTTTTTATTAAGGATCCGGAATGTTTTTTCTTTCTGATGTGGAGCTTCGCATGTCTAAAAAGTTTGGGAATCCCTGCTCTAGTCTATTGTGACTACGCTACACTAGATTTTTGTGAGTAGAAAAGACATGACTCTGTAAGGCAAAGGAAGTTGATGTCAGCGTAAAATAAAATAGAATGTAAAAAAAAAAAAAAAAAAAAAATAGAAATAAAATAGTCAGTGTAAAGTAAAATAAACTATTACGGTTATTTGTGTCAGAGAAATATTTTTCACCTATTGCAGAGAATTTCACATTACTGAGCCTCATATTGCCCTTTCTGGTATACACATGTTTTCTCTTAGCCTGTTCAATGTATAACTGGTGGCACTCATAGGTGGCATGATACAGAATACACCTGATATGGAAACTGTTTGGGTGAGGAAATAATTTATAGTTAAGCTTTTCTAGTGGAAGGAAGAACCTCACTGGGGATGCTCCCATGTTTTTAATTCATTCTCCAATGTCTAAGTGACCCTTTTTAATTTTTCACATAAACCTAATTTAATTTTTTACATAAATAAGAAAGCACTATTTTACTTATGGAGGGAGGAAAGTTCTGGAATGGTCTCTTACCTCTTACTAGCTCTATTAATGTCATGGATAAAGTAAAGTGGATATGATAGTTCTGCAATGTGGTGGTGGTGTTTGAGGTCACAGCATGTCCTAGGGGCTGCAGATTATGGTGATTAATGTAATCTATTAAACTTTAAAATCAGCTATTCAGCATGATAACTGAATTAAGTTTAATACAGTACCTGTATCAGTGGCTTTTCTGTAGATGGATGCAAGGATGGGTTCTTTTGCAATATTCAAGAAGGGGACACAGCTCAAGCTGTCTCCCCTATTTGTTTTACCAGAAAATTTAAACTCAAAACAGAAAACATCCCTGCCTTTCAGAGAGGGCTGTAAGATAAGGATTTTTTTCTTTCTTCAAGAAAGAAATTATTGGATGCTGATAGTTGCTTTTAAAGTTAAAGTGAAATGTTTTTTTTTTTTTTTTTAAATCCCCAAAGTAGAACTTTCACCTCAACTTACAATGATGGGTTAAATAAATGAATTGACTCAATTTTTGAATCACTTAATTGAGACTGTACCATATGAAATTTATTTAGGTAGAAAATAACACTCTCACCAAGCTTCTAAATTCTATCACTGCATGCTGAATCAGCAAGTTGTATTTTTGCAAGTAGAAAAGACATGACTCTGTAAAGCAAAGGAAGTTGATGTCAGTGTAAAATAAAATAGATTACAAGATGATTTTTTTGCTATACTGCTACATTCAGAAATGGCCTATGGGTGAGATACTGTTTACTATAGATTTGCATTTTGACTGCTATTTGTGAGTTTTTAGATGATTCTTGTAACCAGATGTTGCAGTTCATTAGAGAAATAAAGTATCGATCTCCGCAAATCATCAAAAAAGAATAGGATTAATACCTTATTTGATTCTTGAGACTATGACAGCAATACAAAGTTTACCTCCAATTGTATATTTTACGCACTGCTTACCAGGACAAAAATTTCAACAAGAAATATCTACTTGCAGAAAATTTTCAAAGGCTTCAAATATATCTATTAACAATGAAGAAAATGATGTTCTATTTTTAAGGTCCATATACTATTGCTGACCAGGAAAAAACACAAAAACAAAATAGAAGTACTCATAAATGGCCACACCATAAGCGTGTAAAATATTGAGATACTTTGTTTTCATACAATCATTTTCATTAGAAAAAATTACATGCATGCTGAAGGGTAAACACATTATTAAAGGATGGGAATTTCAAGGAGCTCTGACTATATAGAAAATATCCAGAGTTGGCTTTCAATTGGGAACAGTTGTGCCACCTTTAGCATGCAGCATGGCTTGGATATGTCATAGCATACGGACTCCACGAGATGGAGAATGCCCACAGGTATTTGGCACCTAGATCCAGTACTATGATGGTACTGGATTTAGGTGCCAAACAGCCTGTTCCATGTAAATCCACATATATTCAATTGGAAGCCTGGCCAGCACTGGGATGATGGAGAACTTACTGGAATACTTGTTGAACCAGTCTAACACCCTCCCAACCTTATGATATAGAATGTTGTCTTGTTTAAAGAAGCCTTGGTTAATGTCACCATAAACAGGTGCACATGGTCGGAAATGACCGTGCACCTGTTTCAATGAGGTTGATCATTTTTCAATGAGGCGCTGATCAATAGGTGTTAGGGGGTCTCTGATACAAACATGCTCCAAACCATTATACTCACCTGACAGCCAGCTTGTCAGGTGAGTATAATGCTTGCTTTGGACCATAAGAAGGGGGATATTTGGATGGGCTATCAGCTGTACTAGCCCACCTGAGCTAGTGTCTAATGCATGAAATGTAGTTGTGCCACTCCCATGTTGTATCCTCATCTTGTCCTTCTAGTCAATAAAGTGTGGTTGGCCTGCATGGGACTTCTGGCTGGTCATTCTTCTATGGCAGACTACTCTTGATACATGAGGCATGACTATATGGGAACAGTAGATGAAGGCAACTGTGTCGAAGATACTTTTCTCTGCTAATCTAGCTACAATGATGAACCATTTCTTCAACTGGAACAGTCTAGTGAAGGCTATAGTGAAAGTGTCTTCCTTTATATAGAGAGAGCATACTATGTGGCAGTAGAAGAGATGCCATACGTGAAACCCCAGCTAGGGGTGTTCCCAACACAAAGCTGTTTCAGTGGGTATTCTTAATTACTTTTACAAATATTCAAACTCTATAATCAGTTGCTGTTCATGTTCCTATTCAGTGTACACCTGGAAAAATTAATGATCAGTCAATATGAATATATTTTATATAAAAGTACCTTACAAGCTAGGAAATTTAACCTCTCTTTTCCAATCAGACTTTATCCTCCAACTCATGGTTATCTTTAAGAATGTAACATGCAAGATCTGAAAGGACTCAAATAACTTTCAAAAATATCCAGATGAAAAATTGGGATAATTTTCCTTACCTCTGTAAAAGGTGTATCTCTACTATGAAATACAGTTGACCACAGCCATGCATTTATAGAGAGCTATAAACAGAAAAGAGAATAAATAATTAACATAAATATAACTTTAAACTGAGTAATCATACACTAACCTTCGGAATACATAAAGTAAGAAATGGTTATCTAAGTAAAAATATAATGAGCCTCTATTTTTCATGCTTCTGTCAACCATGTACATGACATCATTAGGCTGCCCAGCAACAGGCATCCTTGACCCTGAAGACACATTTAAGCCTGCACTATAGTACAACCACATGTGATTATTCCAGAGAGAAAGATTCCATGGGCTGTTATTGTTATAACATGATCTGTGTGCAAAAAAAAAAAAGCAATGTTTTGACATTGCAAGATAAACTGAAAATCAATGATTGATTGCAAAATGAAGAATGTATTTCAAAATGGCTGTTGAATATGATGTGGATGTATGAACAGTGAGGGATGTTTTTTAAAAAAAAATTGATATATAGTAAACCTCTCTAAAGCAGACACCACTGGGTCAGAAGAAAATGTATACTACAGAGAGGTGTTTGCTTTGCAGAGGTCTGTGTAGCCAATTTCAATAATTTGGAAAAAATGAAATTCACTGCAACTGGTTGCTTGCTCAGAGTTTTTACTGATTATTGTACATTTAAATTAATTAACTTTTAGTAAAAATGAATATCAATATCTTTGTTTAGAGCATTTCATTTTCATTATGGATAATAAGATCACTTAATAGCTTTAGTCCATGTTCATTGTTTTCACTCACATAGAATTTTTTTTTTTTAATATAACAGGATACCCCTCCCTATTTAAATTTCTGTATAAAGCCTTGCTGCAAAACAGCTAGAAATAAATTTAATTCTTAAAAATTAGCATACAATCAATGTAATGCCTAGGAAAATTTCAACCATTATTCCAAGGGAAAATCTGTATGCATGAACAAACTTCTTATGTAGCTACTTAAAAGACCACCATTTCTCACTGCCAAGTGAAAGTGGTATATGTGACAGCACAGGAACACTGATTATTCCACAGTCAAAAAGTGGACCCACTAGCTAAAGAAGTTGTGAAAGTAATGTCAAGCATCACATAGCATTTTTATCCAATATACGGGGATATCGAATATACATGATGACCAAACCTCCTTTACAAAACTAGAACATCACTGCCTGCATAGGGTACGTGATACAAATCTGAAACCACTTCCAAGTGATATCTTCAAGTTTTATTCATCAATCAAAAAATGTGCATGCTGCAATAGATGGCAGCATCATGGAGAAATTTACCAATAAAATTTCATCCTTTCGGTTTTGTTGTTGAACAATGACTTCTGTACAGGTTGTAACTTCTATGGTTTCATCCTCAGATGATGATGTAATCTGTCAAGGCTTATTAACCTGTTAACCTGCCACCAGTGTTACACACTGTTGGTCTTGACAGGTTAAGCTCACAACTGGCATGTTGTATGGAATTGCCCAAGCCTTGCTATTTTGTTATTTTCAATATTTATTAATGATACTGATGAAGGTATATAAAGCTTAATGTCAAAGTTTGCAGATGATACATATGTTCGCAAGGTGGTTAATGACAGTCATCAGGGTGAACTACTGCAACAAGATCTAGGAAAATTGGGTCGATGGGCTCAGAAATGATAGTTGAAGTTTAATATTAACAAATACAAGGTACTGAATATATGGGTAGCAGAAACCCCAGAGTAACTTATGAACTGTGTGATACTACACTCAGGATAGCAGAAAATGAGAAAGACCTGGGGTAACTGTACAGTCAGACATGAAATTCTTTGAGCAGTGCAGACATGCTGCCAGGATGACAGCTTGTGATTTTGTCAATGATATACAGAAAATTTGTTAGCAGGGTATAAGGAGGTTGTTTGTTTGTTATTTGGTTTTTAGGAGCATTAGCAACTAAGGCCATATTGCTCCGGGATATGCGGTGGTCATTCCCTGACCTTTCCGTATCCTCCGTATTTGGTGGTGACGGGCTCGAACCCCAGTCTAATCAAGAAGTGTGTGCTACGCACTGCTGCTCCTTCCCACCTGGCTACGGAGGCGCCTATAAGGAGGTGATTATCCCTTTGTATAAGACCATGGTTAGGCTGCATCTTAAGTACTGTATACAGGTCTGGAGGCCTCACTTTAGGAAGTATGCAGATCTGCTGGAATGAGTGCAGAGAACAAAAGGGTGCTCTTACCTAGAAAGAGCTTCAGTTCTGCAAATTGCAGTCTCGAGACTAGGCACCTGCAGGGAGATCTGAGAGGTGTTTAAAGCCTTAAATAGATTGAGTAAGCTAAATGTTAATGGCATTCTTCCGCTTGCTGAGACTACACAACAGGTGGCATAAATTCATGTTGAGGAAGGATGGTTGCAGGATAGGCGTGCTGAAGTTTGCCTTCAGCCTGTGGGTGGTTGATTGTTGGAAAGACTTCCATCTGTTGTTATGAAAGTGGATGGTTTGAGTAAATTCAAGGAAGAACTAAATAAATTCTTGGAGGGAGTGTGTGTGTTTTGGCTGATGCTAAACCCCCGCTATCTGCGGGGGTTACGTCCCTGAGAAATGCTGCGAATACTGAGTTATGGCTCCCATAGTAATAAAGGGGTTCCGTTCCAAAGTATGAAATATATAAGAAAAACTAGTCTAAAATTTTGTCTATGTATGTATTATATGTATCTTCATAATATGACTATGTACATATTTGGTATTTGGTATGTTGAGGGTCTAGCGGCTCCTGGGATTTCTCCCATCTCCGCGGTGTTCTCTGTATCGAGTGACAGTACCCTGTCAAGCCAGAGATTTAAAGTGTGTGGATCGTGTATAGTGTAGTCTGTTGTGCCCATTGTTCATCTGGCTTATTGGCCATCGGGCCCCTGATGGGACCCGACGTTGCCCATACCACACCACGTGGAGGCTAGCCAGGTGTTACCAATAAGGAATCAGTACTCTGGCAGGTCCTGCCACCTACTTTCCTCAGATTTCAATGGCTAGGACCTATAAAAAAAAAAAAAAAAAAATTGCTTTAATCGCTGTTAGTGCTTTGTTTGGTCATAGAAATTTGCCTTAAGAGCGAGAATGGATTGTACGCTGGATGAGTTTTATTTTTTGGCCGAAAAGGGTCGGGCAAGCAATTTTGGTGTAGTTACAATTTTGACATGTGGGGCTGTGCGCTGTGAAGGTAGACAGATTTGGGTGGGGAGAAGGAAGGCTGGAGGGTAGAAAAGGAAGAAAGGGACCGATAGAGGAGGTGGCCCCCAAATGTTCAGTGGGCATGCCCATGCCACACCAGAGGGAAAGTGGGTTTTGCAGGGAGAGGGGGAGACAGGGGTGTTCCCCCCACCGGGAAAAGGAGATAAAGCAGGCCCAGAAAGGTGTCGGATCTGGGTCGCCATTGTTTCAGGGTGGTGGGAGTGCTCTTTGCCTCGCGAAGAGATTTTGAGCGAAAAGCGTGAAAGCCTTATAGTTTTCTTCTTCCTGCAGCACTATGTCCTCCTGATTTCTAAGGATGGAGTGTAGTTTGGTAAACAGCAGGCCACGGAGGTCTTCATATATATTACATTCATAGAGCAGGTGCTCCCAAGTTTCTTCTTGTCCGCATCTACACTGCGCTATGTCCGAGATTCCAAAATCGTGTAGCTTCTTCCTGAAGGAGCCATGCCCTGTCAGCAGGTAAGTGGTATGAAGTCCAGGAGAGTACCAGGTCGGGGAAATAGGGTAAACACGTCCAATGCCTGGTATGAAGCTTCTAGTTATGCCGCCTTTAGTGGAGTCATTCCATCGATTCTGCCACACTGTTCTCATGTGGTCTGTAAGACGTCTTTTTTCCTGTGGTCTAGTCAGAGTTGGGTCCGTAGTGTATCCCAAATGTGTGATTACCCTTCCTTTGGCGTGTTGGTGCAGCAGCCCATGGCCGACAATCTCTAAGTCCAGAGGGAAACATTGTACATAGTGAAATGCAAGTATATGGCATCGAAATGAAAATAAGAAACAATTTAATATTAAATGTAATATTTATTAGAAATTTCAAACCAGCGCCTTTGCTAGCTAAAAAACTTATCCCTCCAGTGCTATCAACAGTTTCGCTAAAGTGTTGATAAAGGAGTTTTGCCTTTTCACGAATGATGAGTGAACTTAACGGAATTTTATTTTGAGTTCGGTCTTCTATCCACAGATTTAAAGCTTTTTCCATTTTTTCTAATTTAACATCACGAGTTACAGAGCAAATTTTTGAAGCAATTAGCGTGTTTTCGCGGACGCTATGGCGGATTTTTTCTTCCGATTTTTTGATTGATCGTACCATTGACTCATTGATTTTATATTGTTTTGCCACCAAGGAGACACTTTCACCATTAGAAATTTTGTCTAATAACTCAATTTTATTGGCTAATGTCATCAACTTCTTTGATCTTTTAACATTTCCCTTGTTATTCGTAGCCATATTTTTGTACGGGTGAGGAAGAACTTGTCCACAATAAAGTCACTTTCTTCCATTAACACACTCGAAAAAGTCTGTTTTACACTGCAAAATGGTAGATTTTTCACTTTTATAAGCACATAAATTAAAAGCAAACGACGAAACCTTCCATGACAAGCGCATAACACATACTGAACAAGGATTAGCGAGAAACATCCACACTCGCGATTTTTTCACCCCTCTCCCCCACCCACTGAGCGCTGTTTTGACCGGGAAAGATAATTTTAGCCACGCCCATGTTTTTTATGGCGGAAAATGTTCACAGCACTTTAACATTCGCATTTTTTTAGATTTCATTTTATATTAAATCAGCGACCGCGAATAGCGGAGATTTACTGTATAAGCTTGCTTTCTTGCTTCACCTGACACTACTACTATAGAGGGCAGCAAGTTCTTGCATCTTTATTGATGTTACAATTCTATGATCTGGTCTTCTCAATGGAAGCATCTTCAACGCAAAAAAAAAAAAAAAAAAAAAAAAAAATTCTCAATCAAATATGATGATCATGCTTATTATTTTCTTTTTGACTTGCATTTATTATGAATTTGTCCTACATGGTCAAATAGTGAACCAGGAATACTACAGAGCCTGTGCAACATGATTCAGAGTAAATGGAAGTGAGATTTTATGAAATCAGCACTTGCATCATGACAACACTTCTGCACACTGCACTTTCCATTAAAAAAATTCTTGTGCAGAAAATTCTTCTCCATCACCATGGTTCCCCATCTACCATATCACCAGGTTTAGCTCTCTGCAGCTTTTTTTCCCCAAGCTAAAGCTCTTCCTTGAAAGGTTACAGATTTGCAATGCCTTAGCAAATGATCAGAACATGATACAGGAACTATTAGCAATTACACAAGAATTGTGAGGAATAAGTTACAGAAGAAATGGAATCAGTGTATAGAGGGTCAAGGAGATATTCATAGCTAGATTTATTTCCCAAATATTAGTTCAGTCACCAGATCTTTCAGTCACATCTCACACCATAGAACACCCACAACACTTTTACAGCCATGCTCACTTTGCAATATGAATAGTCAGAAAAACTTCACTACAGTTGGGGGAGAGGGTAAAGAATGCCCAGAATTACTTCTGAGAGAACTGTGTATTGTGAACTGTGGAAATGCTTATAAAATGCATGTATTCCCAATACCTACACAGACAGTCCTCTATTTACAAAGCTTCTGTTTATATAATTTCTCTATAACAATTCAATATTTTAAAATACTTTTCAATATGAGCCACAAATTTTGCTACAGTGACACTATGAAAATTGAGTGATGTGTCAGAAATATTTTGAAGGTTTTTATTAAGAAAAAAAAAATATCGCATTTTTCAACATAAAGAAAACCAACAATTCAACTGAAACAGGAACTTCAGTTTTGCAACACACATCACACTTCTAATTTTTATGTACCTCTGCTATAAGTTACTATAGTAGCTATATCACATCAAATACACTTTAAAGGAGTAAAAAAGGGCTAAAAACTTGATAAATATGAAAGTATTTATGAGAACTGTTTGTGGGGGTAAGGCCTTTTTTTCATATACACCTTATGTAATCTACAATTTTTATGAACGTGTGTGTTTGTGTGTGTTAGAATGCCAGAAAAGTAGATTAATACAATTCTTATAAAAGTATGAATGTGTGTCAGTTGCCACCAAATAGCGAATCTAAGAACATTGTTTAAATAGCAATGCCATTATTATTAATCCTGTACAACTATTACCAATACTTAAAGATCAAGAAACATGAGATACACAAGAAAATAAGCAGCGTGTGTACCCTTGTAAACAAGAAAGATGTTTTATTTTATGTGAAAACATCTATGGCAGCACTAGAGTAAAACCGTTTAAATTTTTGAACTGTTTGATCGAAACTTACTTACTAACACTATTTAGAAGGTTAACATTGATCAAAATCTTGAGAAGCAAATTTTATTAAACTGCATTTTATTTCGAGGGTACAGCTCTAAAACTGTGTTCGCAGGCCGGCCGCTAGTTAGTACACAGGACCAAACCTATTGGTAACTCTCTAGGAGGCTTCTGGATCAGCTAGTGTATAATCTTGCTACCTCTACTCTGCCAGATAGTGACTGGAGGGAGTCTGAGTAGTGGGTACGCAGGGAGCATTGTCGAGGCCACGTTATGTCAAGGATCTCTGTATATTCTCACCATGTGTATGCCATATCCAAATATTTCAAAACTTCATACAGCATGTCCCACCCACTTTTTCTTACCATCGAATACACCATGAATTCTCAAACTAATAGAGCAAGCTTATCTGCAAAAAGATCTAAACCTCCCAAGCACTTCCTAATACATTTCACAAATATACGTGGTCTCAATTCAGATCTCAACGACGTCCATTTCCACTTGCAGTCTACCAAACCCCATGTACTTTTTCTGACAAAATCTCAGTTATCGGTTGATTTAACAACTGCTCATCTCAGATGCCCAAATTATTCGCTGTATGATTCCTTTCACCTCAAAGGTGGTACTTGTGCATATGTCCGTTCTGATATTCCTTATCAGAGACTTGGCAATTTGGAATCTACTCTCTTTGATCTTCTCTGGCTTAAAATCTCTCTACCTCATTGTGTCAAATTCATCTGTTGTCTCTACCGTTCTCCCAACTCCACTAATCACTTGGAGCTCTTTGACTTCCTCTCTTTGCAACTTGACTTTCTCCAGTCCAACTTTCCTAACAGTGAGGTAATTTTCCTTGGTGATTTCAATGTTCACAACTCCAGCTGGCTTCCATTTTCTAGTCATACCGACACAGCTCGTCGAGATGCTGAGGCTTTTGCAATTACTAATGACCTTGCACAGATTGTTCATTTACCTACAAGAATACCGGATAATCCTAATCATTCAGCCAACATGCTTGACCTGTTTCTCACAAACAACCCATCTAAGTACACGGTCGAAGTGAGAGGTCATTTAGACACTTCAGATCACAACTTGGTGATTGTCTCTTCTCCAATGAAGCCTTTATCTCGTGGCTATTCTCAACCTCGTGTTGTTTGGCATTACAAGAATGCAAAATGGGATGACCTGCGAGATTTCTTTTCTTTGGTCGGATTACTGTTTCAAAACTTCTGATGTCAACGTTTGCTCAGATCGTGTCAGTGAAATAATTCTTGCAGGAATGGAATCCTTTATCCCACACTCCACTTTAAAATCTCGTTCTTTATCTAAACCTTGGTTTTCCAATAAATGTGCTAACTCTGTTCAAGAGAAGAATGTTGCATATCGTAATTGGCTTGTTTCTAATTCTTCAGTTTCATTTTCTACCTACACCAAAGCTCGCAACAATTGTAAAGCAGTTATTAATCAGTCCAAACTAGAGTTTGAACAGGCCAAGAGTAGAAAACTTGCTTCTTGCCCTAATGGTAGCCGAGCATTCTGGTCCCTTGCCAAAGCTATTGGCCGCAACTTTTGCCCATCTCTGTTCCCACCTCTGTCCAAACCAGATGGTTCTGTTGTCACTTTAGCCAAGGATAAAGCTGACCTGCTAGCATCCCATTTTAGTTCCAACTCATATATTAATGAACTTGGTAAAACACCTCCCACCATTCCCTACATGCTCCATTCAATGCCTCCTGTGGTATTCCGTCAAAAGGATGTCAGAAAGATTTTGACAAATCTTGATGCTAAGAAAACTCCAGGTCCCGATGGTATTTCTCCACTTGTTCTCAAAACCTTTGCTCCTGAACTTACTCCTATTCTTTGCCGCCTTTTTTCACTTTCTTATTCCAAAGGTGTTTTTCCTTCTGCTTGGAAATTTGCTCATATCCAGCCAGTTCCTAAAAAGGGTGACAAATCCCTCCCGTCCAATTATCGTCCCATTGCAATTACTTCTATTCTTTCTAAAGTAATGGAGAAATCAATTAACTACCTAGAAACTTTCTGTCTGATCAACAATTGCCAGTATGGATTCCGTCAGTGTCGATCCACTGGTGATATTCTGGCTTATGTTACCCATTTATGGACTAATTCAATGGAAAGTTTCGGTGAAACACAAGTAGTTGCTCTTGACATCTCAAAGGCTTTTGATCGTGTTTAGCATAAAGGTCTTCTAAACAAGCTTCTATCTTATGGTTTGCCAACTGTTTTTAGTAATTGGTTATCCAGTTTTCTCTCTGAACGCTCACTGAGGGTGATGGTAGATGGCTCTGTCTTCTAACTTCTCCACTAATGCCGGTGTCCCCAAGGTTCAGTTCTTTCCCTCACTCTTTTCCTCTTGTATATTAATGACCTTCTTCCATTGACTGGAAATCCTAACCATAATTTTGCCGATGATAGCACATTGCATTCCACTTTCCATTTTGAGAAACCTTGTCCTGCTCAATCAGCTTCAACTTCTCGAAAATCTGCTACCAATTCCTTAAATGCCGATCTTCAGGTAATTCTCCAGTGGGGCAAAGACAATTTAGTTGATTTCAACCCTTCTAAAACTCAGTCTTGTCTTATATCTCGCAAAAAGGATTCTTCTGCTCCTATGCTTATCTTTAGTGACACTCCGATTTCTAGGCAAAATGATATATCTCTTTTGGGGATTACCCTGACGTCTAATCTCTCTTGGCACAAGCACATTACAAATATTGCTTCTTCTGCATCTAAAAAACTTGGTTTTCTCTTTCGTTCTCGGCGTTACTTTTCTTCCAAACAGCTGCTCACTCTGTATAAATCACAAATCCGTCCTGCCATGGAATATTGTTTCTACATCTGGGGTGGTGCCCCCAAAACCTCTCTCAGGCTTCTTGATTCCATTCAGAAGAGGGCATTTAGGTTAATTAATGACTCCTCTCTAACAGAGTCTCTCCACTCGCTGTCTCATAGATGTACTGTTTCTGCTGCATGCCTCTTCTACAGATACTTCCATGGGCACTGTTCTTCTGAATTGGCTTCTATAATTCCCGCTCTCTCTTTCAAAACAGTCCGAACACGTGCTGCCAACATCCATTTACTGTCCAACTTCAAACTCACAGAACCA
This sequence comes from Mastigoproctus giganteus, assembly GCF_048544385.1. Lineage (NCBI taxonomy): Eukaryota > Metazoa > Arthropoda > Arachnida > Uropygi > Thelyphonidae > Mastigoproctus > Mastigoproctus giganteus. The sequence continues at coordinate 171,045,435 of NC_143584.1, read as the reverse complement.
ACTTTTCATCTTCGTTTATTCATTCAACTGCCGTTTTCTGGAACAACCTTCCTTCATACGTATTTCCTGAAAATTACAGTCTACAGAAGTTCAAGTCCAATGTCAACAAATATCTTCTTTCGTCTTCTCAACCTCCAACCCAAACACGGTACTAAGTACTATAGGTTCTAACACCTCTCGTGTTTGGGGTTTACATTAACAAAAAAAAAAAAAAAAAAAAATTTGTATAATATTCTTTTATTCTTGCATAATATTACTACCTGCTTCTTATTCTACAAATCAACGTTAGGGACTGAGTTGGCATCATTTAGGAAGTGACGTCATTTCCATATAACTTACTTTACTAAATCAACTACTTACTCTACCAAATCAACATTAGTATCTGAGTTAGCATCATTAGTGCCATTTAGGAAGTGACGTCATTTGAGTCATTTAAAATCTAACAGCCACCTAATAGGAAGTGACATACCGATTCCTTAAATGGAATCGGTATGTCACTGTCTTCGGGTATTTCTCCAGTGGGGTAAAGACAACTTAGTCGATTTCAACCCTTCTAAAACTCAGTCTTGTCTTATATCTCGCAAAAAGGATTCTTCTGCTCCTATGCTTATCTTTAGTGACACTCCAATTTCTAGGCAAAATGATATACAGGCTGGCCTTGATTAACGCGATTAATTCGTCCCGCTAGCGCATCACGCAAAATGGAAACACATTAATCGAATATAATAATCAATAGGAAAAATTATAATTGGTCCTTGACCTTCTGGAATGTCCATAAAGAATTTTAAAAATACCTTTTAAATAACTTTTTAACTGTATACAATGTAAAAGATAATGAAAATAATTATCGAATTAAATGTTTATTGCATAAAACAGCGGTTCCCAAACTGTGCGCCGCAGAATATTTTAAATTTTCGATGGAAGCAGAGTGATACTCAACATCTGTCGGACACTGCGCGAACTACTAGCTTGAGGTAGTTCAGTTTCAACATTTCTTATTAAGTTGTTTGGACCTAACTACTAAACGGAACTGTTAGGTATTTCTTTTGGTCTAGGTGCGCCGTGAAAAAATTACTGAGACACTAAGGGTGCCATGAACCCAGAAAGTTTGAGAACCTCTGATATAAAATACACAATGAAGAAATGACTGTTGCGGAAATATCTGAACAGTGTTGACTTTCTCTTTTCATCAATCAATTTCCGATAGCCGACAATCTTCTCTGGGTCCTGGCGAAATAAATATCGCAGAGAACCTCACACCTCTTGTTTGAGGTTCTCTGCGATAAGAAAGATTTCATCTAGGTCTTTTACCGTTATCTCCTTCGTCCTTCATGGTAACATTTTCATCTGGCTCATTTAAAAATTAGAATTTTTAAATGAAAGTCTGCATTGACTTTATTAGCAGATGGAACACACCGAGGTGGGCAGCAGGCAAATGTTTATTTACTGCCTGTCCGACACGCGGTAAGCTTAACGTGTGATTCAAATCTTTTTCAACTATCGCATAAAAAAAAAAAAAAAAGATCGCATTAACTGGAAATTTTCATTGTGTAAAGTGAAAAGTGGTATAATTCTTTTAAATAGCGGTAACTGAAACACGCTTTAATCGAACTCGCGTTATGCGAGGCCTGGCTGTATCTCTTTTAGGGATTACCCTGACTTTTAATCTCTCTTGGCACAAGCACATTACAAATATTGCTTCCTCTGCATCTAAAAAACTTGGTTTTCTCTTTCGCTCTCAGCGTTACTTTTCTTCCAAACAGCTGCTCACTCTGTATAAATCACAAATCCGTCCTGCCATGGAATATTGTTTCCACATCTGGGGTGGTGCCCCCAAAACCTCTCTCAGTCTTCTTGATTCCATTCAGAAGAAGGCAGTTAGGTTAATTAATGATTCATCTCTAACAGAGTCTCGCCACTCACTGTCTCATAGACATACTGTTTCTGCTGCATGCCTCTTCTACAGATACTTCCATGGGCACTGTTCTTCTGAATTGGCTTCTATAATTCCCGCTCTCTTTTTCAAAACAGTCCAAACACGTGCCACCACCAGCCAACATCCATTTACTGTCCAACTTCAAACTCACAGAACCAACTTTTCATCTTCCTCATTCATTCATTCAACTGCCATTTTCTGGAACAACCTTCCTTCATACGTATTTCCTGACAATTACAGTCTACAGAAGTTCAAGTCAGGCACCTCCGTAGCCAGGTGGGAAGGAGCAGCAGTGCGTAGCACAGGCTTCTTGATTAGACCGGGGTTTGAGACCGTCACCACCAAATACGGAGGATGTGGAAAGGTCAGGGAATGACCACTGCATATCCCAGAGCAATATTGCCTTAGTTGCTAATGCTCCTAAAAAAAAAAAAAAAAGAACAAGTCCAATGTCAACAAATATCATCTTTCATCTTCTCAACCTCGAACCCAAGCACGGTACTATAGGTTTTAATACCTCTCGTGTTTGAGGTTTACATAAAAAAAAAAAAAAGTATACTGACACTAAAAATTTTAAATGACATTCTTCCTATCCATCTGCATCAATCCAGTCCGTTACTGCTTGAAAATTTCAATGAATTTTGGCATGTAAGAAATAATGTAAACCCAATAACTTTTGTCTTCTAGAATTGCAGTTCCTAAACAGGCAGTACACACTTTAACATTATTCATACATTTGCAACAGCAATTTGCCTGTTAATCAACAACTTTAGCAGAAAGGTCGCAATGTTTTATTATTTTCTAAACTGAAATTTCAAATAATACAAAAAATAGTTAACAATAAATAATAACAAAAACGACGACATATAGATTCCTCACTAGGCAGTCTAGAGGAATTGCTTTGTTCTTATCAGAAGCAGGCACACGATGCAACACATCCATGAATTGCAGACTAATATTAATAGAATTCCTGCCCACCACATCTGATAAGTACTGCTTCATTACACAATAAAAAATGCATTGTAATTACAATAATATTATCTAACTCAACTTTCATTAAAATAAAAAAAATAATAAAAACTTACCATCCCCTGTAAGTTCCAAACAAAATAATTAGGAGAACAGCTTGGAACATTTTTCCTAAATTTTTGCCACATGCAAAAGTGACTTATTGCATTGAGTATGGAAAACACAGCAGAAGCAGGTTCCTGAATTCCCCCAAGTCTAATAAAAGGCCACTATCAAAGAGCATAAAATATTATAAACAAAAATATATACGTGCACATATTGTTTCTAAATTATGCCAACAAAATTCTACATACCAAAAAAGTTCTTATAAATGTGTCCAAAAATGCTTCCTTTTTGTGTATTTGAAGTGATAGGTAAAAAGGGTTTTAAAAATCTAAAAACATTATAGGAAGGTACTAGTTCCAAATTAGTGGAACATGTACCTCTCAGTTTTCCACTGGAACATGTTATTCCAGCATGATTGTTTCCCCATCCACTTCAGCATGGTGATGCATAACCATCTGACTGCAATGCACTAGGAAAATAACTGGAAACAGTGATCCTGTGTCATCGTTGGCACAGTCCACCTGACCTGACTCTGCTGGATTTCTTTTGATGGGAACCGAGGCACCTCAAGATCCTGGTTCACGAAACATCCGTGGAATGCAAAAAAATAATAATAATAATAACCTAGTCCTCTCTGCATTCAGGATGTCTGCAATTCAATTTGGAACACACCTGGTTTTTCTGAACATGCAAACCAGTCAGCACTGCATCAATGCAGGTTGTCTTTCCGAGTTTGAGGCTACCACTGGGAGCAGATTTAATGTTCACCAAACACTGTATAAAGGCATTTAAAAACCTGTATTAGAGATAACTAATTACATTCACTTTTCCTTGTATAAAGCTCATAGCACAACTGTTAAAAGTGTTCTTGTCCAATGCTTTTCAAACACATAAAAGAAGAGCATAACTGAGAAAAGGAGAAATTCTGGATATATATAACTTGTTTATTTGTTTTGGTATTTCATAGAATTACACCTATACTTTTGTTAGTGAAACTTAGATACACCCCTCTATACATGCAAGAAAGCAAGCTTATGCAGCATCAGCCATATACATGCACATATATACATATATGTAATATACTCGTATAAAACTATATTTGCTTGGAACCACTAAATTGTGGAATGCTATTAATAATGATTGAAGTGAGTTTTAAATTTAATGAAAGCCTTATATTCCAAGTTTTATTCTTATTTTATATTATTCTAAAAATCCAGTTTTCTGGTGCAATGTCACATCATATAACGAGAGAAACAGAAAATACATAAACTTGAAAAAACAACTTGTGCTTTACTTTTATACATCCAAAATCATACCAAGGAAACTCAAATATGGAGTGCTTGGTAAACAAGTTTAATTTTATCCAATTATTTCTAAGAAATTGTGACAAGGGATAAACAAAAAAAAAAAAACATGTCAACAAAAAAAATGTTCTAGTTATGAGCATAAGCTAGGTGGAAGACAGTAGAATATCACAACAAACACTGCACTTTTAACATTCCTAGTTTAATAAATTAAAAAAAATAAAAAATTAAAAAGATGGGCTCTTACCCATGGTCAGTTCACTCATACCAATGCTGATATTCTCACAATTTTCCTTAGTATTACAGTATTTCAAAACAGACAGAGTTTAAATAGTTTAAACAGTCAGAGTTCATCATAGTTTAAAAAAAATTCTAAAATTACACTTGAATTTATAGTCAAAATCAGCAAGCAGAGTCTGTTGTGAGCTTGGATGAATGGGAATACGTTGTAAAAAACACACAGACCACAAATTCACAAGGGAAAAAATAACTATCTTGATTTAGGCAGGAAGTCAGTATGTACGTAGCTGTATGTTTCCTGACTTAAACAATTAATTCCATGATCATTACATAATGGTGTTCTCTCATGTTTGAGAAATCTTGTTTTTCTGAATTAGCAGTTGCAATTCCACATCTTTCTTCCAGATAATCCAAACACATGCATTACTTGGTCATTAACTATTAAAAGTTCGACTCAAAACTAACTTTTCCTTTATCCCTTCTACTCCTGTTCTTTTCAATTTGCTTTTGTATTTTCTAAAAACTAGATGACAGAAGTTGAAGTTCAACATCAACATGTAGTAGTAGTAGTAGTAGTGGCACTTGATGCAAGAAAGCAAGTGTAGGAGCTTATGCAGCATCAGCCAAAAAAAAAAAAAAAAAAAAAATCACACCATACCCTCCAATTGCCTGTCCAGTTCCTCCTTAAATTTATTTAACCTATCAACTTCCACAACGACAGATGGAAGTTTGTTCCAGCAATTAACCACCCGCTGGCTAAAGGCAAATTTCCGCACATCTATTCTACATCTATCCTTTCTTAATTTGAACTTATGTCCCCGTAGGTTCGTATTCTGAACAAGTGGGAGGATCCCATCAGAATTCAGCGTGCTCAACCCATTCAAGGCCTTATAGACCTCAATCAGATCACCGCGCAGGTGCCTAGTCTCCAGCCACTGCAATTTGCAGAACTTAAGCCTCTCTTGGTAAGAGGATCCCTTCATTCCCCTCACCAATCGTGTTGCTCTTCTCTGTACACGCTCAAGCAAATCTACATCCTTCCTAAAATGAGGCCTCCAGACCTGTACGCAGTACTCAAGGCGTGGCCTGACCATTGCCTTATACAGAGGGACAATCACCTCCTTTTCCCTGCTAGCAAAATTCCTATATATCATTGACAAAACCCCATGACCTGCCCTAGCAGCCTGTCTACATTGCTCAGAAAACTTCATATCTGACTGCACAATTACTCCCAGGTCTTTTTCATTTTCTACCACCTTAAGTGTAGTACCACACAGTTGGTACGTTTCTCTGGGGTTACTTCTACCCATATGCAGTACTTTGCATTTGTCAAGGTTAAACTTCAGTTGCCACTTCTTAGCCCATCTGCCCAAATTATCTAGATCCTGTTGCAGTAGCACACTGCCATTACTGTCATTAACAACCCTGCCAACCTTCGTGTCATCTGCAAACTTCGACATTAAGCCTGATATACCTTCATCAATATCATTGATAAATATACAAAACAACAGTGGACCCAACACCGAACCCTGTGGGACTCCACTAATAACATTAGTCCACGAAGAGCAGCACCCATTGATTACCACCCTCTGTCTTCTCCCACTTAACCATCCTTTTATCCATTGTAGCAACTTACCCTTAATACCATTCTGCTCCAATTTGTACAGTAGTCTTCCATGCGCAACAGTGTCAAAAGCTTTCCTGAAATCCAAGTATATGATATCAAAATTATTTTTTGCATCCAGTTCCTTTGTGACCACATCATAATAACCAATCAAATTTGTCAGACAAGACTTTCCCTTAACAAACCCATGCTGTGTCTGAATTTTTGCTGCAGTCTTGTCTAGATGTAGTTGATGTCTTGTCAACCTTCAACCTACTCATGATATCAGAGGACTATAGTTCTGGTCCTAATATCTTTCATGTCACAAAAAAAAAAAAAAAAAAAAAGAAGAAATCTACTTACATATAAGTGTGCTAAACATGATATTTTTTGCAGTCTCCCATTTGCAAATTTATTATAATTGATTTGTAGATTGTATTGCACTTTATATATTATGTACATGTGTATCCAGTCTGTTTTGCGTGTTTTATAGATTGAAAAACCACGAATAACTTCGGGAGAAAATCCCTACTCCCTCTACCTGAGATCAGCTAATTGCGTCACCATTTCATTAAGCCTTTAATAATTTTTCCAGTCTCTAATGGGATTGAAGAGTCAAAACAACTATACTGACACAGATAACTTTTTAAGCTTACCTTTCCATGAAACTGTGGGACTGTGTGTCCATTCTTCTTAAACACCTGCACGGTATGCCACATACAATGATATTTACATTCATCATGGCAATCCCAGTGCAATAATGATAAATGCCATGGGCGATTTGCAATAAAATGAGCAAAGCCTGTCGCATCCGAACAATTATGGGCAGTACACCAACGCAAACATGCTTGATAAACATCGGAGCGGTCCCCATGCGATCCAACAGCAATTTTTACCATGCACATAATAAACACTACAAATGAAATGCATGGCACACTCCAGATATGTCTGGGCATTAAAAATTACGCTATTTCCTTAAGGCCAAAAATAGCATTTCTAATGATGACATGTGCAATTTTAAAAAGTGGCATTTTTAATATTTATGGGGCTAAATAAGAGACAGTACCCATGATGTTATTTGAGAATATGAAATTCATGTCGAATTATAAGATTTTCTAAATTATTACAAGTAAATGTTTCACAATATTTGATATTCTTTTAAAATTTTTAAAATAAAAATCATAGAGGCTACTGATATGTTAGAGAACTCAGCTGAACAAGCAAAGGTTTTCGAAAGTTATAATATATTTTTAAATACAAAATAAATCGGTATATAAAGATAAACATAAAAATTGAAACGATCTAACAAAAGTTGAAAAGTAAGCCGAACGGTTAAAAATGGTTAAATGCGTAAATTAGATAAACAAAAACCTTAATAATAAATATTAGCCTAGATTATCTAAGGCAAATGCTCGATATGATCAAAACAAGTTCAGAAACTGAAAAAAGCCAAGTAAATACTACGAGCGACTGTCCAATTCGTTTGCATATATAGTGCCCTTTACTCATGTTCAATCCCTACAAACATTCAAAACACCAGATACAATCGTCCAACCAATCAAGAATCTATAACACACCCATAACACTCTAAGTCACATGGCATTGCACATCAACGTCCAAGAAAATTAAAACAGCATAGAACGCCACCAATATCCTTTGCTTTTTGCTTCCCTAAATGTATAAATAAAAAATAAATAAATATTTATTTATCATCAGTTCTCATCGAGGTTGTGTCCTCTTGTTTGTTGGTTCAATTTGGTACCAGGGGAAGAAATTGATTTATTTTTGTACCATGGCATATCTTATGATCAATAAGGTCATATTAAGAGAATTAAAAAAAAAAAAAAATCCAAGTTTTCAGAAGAAAAACCATAAAACTTCTCCAGAGACATATAACTCAATCACGAAATTAGTACAGGGCAAGTTCGATGTAACGTATCTCTTCAAACCGAGGTTTCCCGAATATACTACGGGTGTGATCATGCCCCCAAAAATTAATTATAACAAAAAGTAGTGTGTTCAAATTACAACTTTTATATTGGAAACTGGAAAAAGTGAAACTGTATATACTCATATTCACTGTGGACCATGCTACAGTATTTCCAATAGAAGAAATTAGGTAAAAATTGTCTATATATTCTCTTCGATATATTCAATACAGTATAAACAACAGGACTGACCTGTCAGAAATTACTTAATGTAGACACCCAGTCTCTTCCCTCAGCTAGAGATGCAATAAAAGAGTGAAAACGATAAATGCACACAGCTACTTCTGGAGGGAAATATGACTACCATTAATCAAAATAATAATAATTATTATTATTGCTCTTATATTATTTCTCCCTGATTTGGGGTTCCACCTCATGACGGATATTGCTACAAAGTGCACAGGGTGGTTGTTGTTATATCTGGTATTACTGTTGCTCGAGAGACTCTCTGACTATTCTACAGGTTTTCAGGATTGCGACTTTCTGAAGTTCCTTGTAGGTGTTCGCTGGGAGACCTATACCTATTGATGCTAGGCTGTTATGTAGGGTGTTTGGCACCATATCTGTGGTTGACACGATGATCGGGATGGTCCTTTCTTGTTGCATTGGTCGCATCTCTTTGATCTTCTGTATTAAATTCGTGAACTTCCTGATTTTTTCCCCATGGGTTTTCTTCAGGTTGCCAGTGTTGGGTACCGCTATGTCAATCAGATAGGTAGCCTTTTCCTTCTTGTCCACAAGGGTAGTGTCCAATCGGTTGTGCGGGATTGTCCTATTAGATATTATGGCGCCCCAGTACAGCTTGTGAGTTCGGGTACCTAGAATTGCCTGGTGTTCGTACTTGTAGAACGGTACGCTTTCTTCGATCAACTGGTATTTCCTTGCTACCTTGTGATGTATTATTCTGGTCACCTGATCATGCCTAGGAGTGTACTCAGTCTGGGTGACATTGCATCTCGCGGTGATGCGTTGGATCGTTTCTGAGTCCAGGTGGCATCGTCGACATGTGTTATCGGACACTCAGGGCTCCTGGCGATGTATTTTCCATAGTTTCTGGTGTTGATTACCTGGTCTTGAATGGTAAACATGAATCCTTCAGTCTCGGAGAAGTGCGTCCCGCTCGTGAGCCATGCATTGGAAACAATTTTATCTATGTGATCTTGATGGAGATCACTGTAGTGTCTGCCATGGATTATCTTCTCTGCCCATCTTTCAAGCTTCGTTTGTAAATCCTGTTTGGGGGGAGAGACTGCTCGCTAAGGTTGAGTGGGGTATACTGCATGTCTATCTTCTTATGCCCTAATTGAGTGCTAACCTGAACGATTCTGGAAGTAATCGTTCAGGTTAGCAATCGTAGTAGTAGTAGTAGTAGTCGCATGTGATGCAAGAAAGCAAATGTATGAGCTTATGCAGCATCAGCGAAAAAAAAAAAAAAAATCACACCATTCCCTCCAAATGCCTGTCCAGTTACTCATTAAATTTATTCAACCTCTCAACTTCCACAACGACAGATGGAAGTTTGTTCCAGCAATTAACCACCCGCTGGCTAAAGGCAAGCGGGTGGTTAATTGCTGGAACAAACTTCCATCTGTCGGGGGGCATAAATTCATTAATTTGAATTTATGCCCCCTTAGGTTCGTAATCTGAACAAGTGGAAGGATCCCATCAGAATTCAGCGTGCTCAACCCATTCAAGGCCTTATACACCTCAATCAGATCACCGCGCAGGTGCCTAGTCTCCAGCACTGCAATTTGCAGAACTTAAGCCTCTCTTGATAAGAGGATCTCTTCATTCCCCTCACAAATCTTGTTGCCCTTCTCTGTACACGCTCAAGTAAATCTACATCCTTCCTAAAATGAGGCCTCCAGACCCGTATGCAGTACTCAAAGCGTGGCCTGACCATTGCCTTATACAGAGAGATAATCACCTCCTTTTCCCTGCTAGCAAAATTCCTATATATCATTGACAAAACCCCATGACCTGCCCTGGCAGCCTGTCTGCATTGCTCAGAGAACTTCATATCTGACTGCACAATTACTCCCAGGTCTTTTTCATTTTCTACCACCTTAAGTGTAGTACCACACAGTTGGTACGTTTCTCTGGGGTTACTTCTACCCATATGCAGTACTTTGCATTTGTCAAGGTTAAACTTCAGTTGCCACTTCTTAGCCCATATGCCCAAATTATCTAGATCCTGTTGCAGTAGCAAACTGCCATTACTGTCATTAACAACCCTGCCAACCTTTGTATCATCTGCAAACTTCGACACTAAGCCTGATATACCTTCATCAATATCATTGATAAATATACAAAACAACAGTGGACCCAACACCGCACCCTGAGGGACTCCGCTAATAACATTAGTCCAAGAAGAGCAGCACCCATTGATTACCACCCTTTGTCTTCTTCCACTCAACCATCCTTTTATCCATTGTAGCAACTTACTCTTAATACCATTCTGCTCGAATTTGTACAATAATCTTCCATGCGCAACAGTGTCAAAAGCTTTCCTGAAATCCAAATATATGATATCAAAATTATTTTTTGCATCCAGTTCCTTTGTAACCACATCATAATATCCTATCAAATTTGTCAGACAAGACTTTCCCTTAACAAACCCATGCTGTGTCTGAATTATTGCTGCAGTCTTGTCTAGATGATCCTGCAATGCATCTTTAACCAGCGACTCCATTATTTTACCCGGAACAGAATTTAAACTAACTGGTCGTTGTTTCTACTTCTACTCAATGAAGTCTATCTGGTGCGTTCCCCTTCCTTGTGGAGCTATTGTCAATCTCTCCACGGCTGACTTAGGGTGGTGTTTGTGTGTCATGGCATCATTGTCCTTGTCTTGCTCATAATATCCTCCAGCTCGGTGTTAGTCCAATCTATGACCAAAATAAATTATTATTATTATTATTATTATTATTATTATTATTATTATTATTATTATTATTATTATTATTATTATTGTTGCTCTTATATTATTTCTCACTGAACGGGTACTGTTACAAAGTACACAGAGTGGTTGTGATGTATAGTATTACAGTTGGTCGAGAAAATCTCTGGTTATTCTACAGGTGTTCAGGATTGCGACTTTCTGGAGTTCCTTGTAGGTGTTCTCTCAAAGACCTACTGCTGCTGGGCTGCTATGTAGAGACTTTGGTACCATAACAGTAGTTGGCATGATGATCGGGATGGTCGATACTTCTTGCATATGCCACATCTCCTTGACCTCACGTCTCAGGTTCGTGTACTTCCTAATTTTTTCCTTATTATTATTATTATATTAGGGGCCATAAATTCAAGTTACCGAGGAAGGGGGGTGATAAGTTTAGATTGGATTGCAGAAATTTTTATTTTAGCCAGCGAGTTGTATTGTATTGTATTGTATTATTATTATTGTTGTTGTTGTTGCTCTAATATTATTTCCCCTGCTTGGGGGATTCCATCCAGGACGGGTACTGCTACCACGTACACAAAGTGGATGTAATTTTGGTGTTACTTTTGGTAGAGGAAATGTCTGACTATCCTACAGGTGTTCAGGATTGTGACTTTCTGGAGTTCCTTGTAGGTGTTCTCTGGGAGTCCTATTGCTGCTAGGCTGCTATGTAGAGTCTTTGGCACCATGCCGGTGATTGACAAAATGAAAGTGGATGGTCGATACTTCTTGCATATGCCACATTTCCTTGACTTCATGTCTCAGGTTCGTGTACTTCCTAATTTTTTCCTCATGGGTTTTCTGGACAATGCTAGTGTTGGGCACAGCTATATCAATCTGGTAAGTAGCCTTTTCCATCGTCTCCACGAGGGCTATCTCAGGTCTGTTGTGAGGGAATGTCTTATCCGTTATTATGGCGTGGTCCCTGTACAGCTTGTGGGTTCGGGTTTGTGGTACTGCCTGGGGCTTCGTACTTTTAGTACGGCACACTTTCTTTGGTCAACTGGCATTTCCTCGCTAGCTTGTGATGTATTATCTTGGCTACATGGTCATGTCTATGAGTGTACTCAGTCTGGGTGATCACCTTGCAACCCGGGGTGATGTGTTGGATCGATTCTAAGACCAGGTGGCATCATCGACGTGTGTCATCTGACATTCCGGGCTCCTTTACGATGTATTTTCTATAGTTTCTGGTGTTCATTACTTGGTCTTGGATGGCCAGCATGAATCCTTCAGTCTCAGGGAACAGCGTACGGCTCGTGAGCCATGCACTGGAAACAATTTTATCTATGTTATCTTGATGGAGATCATTGTAGTGTCTGCCATGGAGTACCTTTTCGGCACAAATTTCTAGCTTCATTTGTACCTCCTGGTTATCCTGTACAAGCCAATATGGTTTCAAACAAGGATGCTCTACAGTTGACGCACTTCAGAATATCCTTACAACTGCGACAAATTCCAATAGAAAATATTTCCTGATTATTGTCATAAACTTTGCTGGGGCGGTCGACTCACTCTCGTGGCCGAGCGTCCTCAGCCGACTAAGACATGCCTGTCTTCCTGGAAACCATAAGAAGCTACCTTACAGCCAGAGAAATAATTGTCAATGCACCATACTGCAGAGTCAAACACCAGGTTTACTGGGATTGTCCCCAGGGCTCGGCACTGGGGCGGCTCCTTTGGAATGTTGTACTTGATGACTTCCTCAACACTAACCCGAATGAAGTTATCTTCCAGGCCTAAGCAGATGATCTGATCCTGGCCGTGTCTGCAGACTGCAGAGCGCAGCTAGAAAATTCTGCAAATCAAGCTCTCTTGATATTACAAAATTGGGCAAGGGATCATAATCTTCAAATCTCTTTAATGAAGACTAATTCCATCTTACTGAAAGGGTCCCTCAGAAGACGTCCACAAATGAAGTTAAAATGAGACCACAATATATTTCACTTCTGAACTGAAATATCTAGGAATTATGAAAATGCTTACATTTTAGCTGTTTTTGATACATCCTCTTGAGCAATCACCTATACTTTTGCTAGTCACTATATGTTTGAAGTAATAAGGCCTTGTTGAAAGTTGTTTTCCCTGATTCTCTTGTATCTTCACAATAGGGAAGCAGTAATCGAGTTTCCATCTCACTTAAACGTCTTAAGACGATTTTCATTTACGATAGATCTGGGTAAAGGGATAATACGCTCTGTCCCATTGAGAATTTACTTGAAGGAAGAAGGAATTCAGGAACAATATTTAAATTCAAAGCCGTCAGTAGCTAAATTAACTTCTAAACATTGAAACCGGCTTCTTCAGAATGAGTAGTAACAGCCTGTTATAACCAGCTTGCCTCATCTAACAAACAATTAGTGTTAACAGAACCAAATTTTAATTTAAGCCGTGATGATTTGACTGTCAGGCGCTCAATAGATAAGATAGGACGGGATGGGAAGATTTCAGTATTAGTGGCTAATTTGACGACCGAACCTCTTCACCTCCCAAAGGGGATGGATATTGTTAACTTAGAAAGCATTAGGAATAATCCAGTTACATTTGCAGGTGAGAAAGGAGGCAAGAAAAAAGTATCTCCTGTGACTTTAAAGGACTTTTACCTCGATCATGTGACAAATGAACAAAGAGACAAATTATCAGACCTATTGTACAAATACAGAGACATTTTCGCTAAATCTCCAGCTCAGCTAGGTGACTCTAAAGTGTTCAAACACCAAATTAAATTGACAGACAATATCCCAGTGAAGCAGATGGTGTATAGAGTTCCTTTTCTGTTGAAAGACGAAGTTCGAAGGCAAGTGAATGACCTTCTACAGTCAAATATCATCGAACCCAGCAATTCACATTATTCAGCTCCTATAGTTTTAGTGAAGAAGAAGTGTGGCACTTATCGTCTCTGTATAGATTTTCACAAGCTAAACGCTAAAACCATTTCCGACAATTTTCCGAACCCTAATATTGCAGAAATTCCGGAAATCTAAGGACAGGCATGTTATTTCAGTTCATTAGACGCAGAGCGGATTTCACCAAATTGAAGTTCACCCTGCAGGTCGTCATAAAACAGTCTTCACCACGGGTGAATCCTTATTCCAATTCTGAAAAATGGGTTTTGGGTTAAAAAACGCCTCGTCTTCGTTTGTGCGCGCTTTGACCTTGACATTGCAAGACCTGCAAAAAGACTCAATCTTTGCCAATCTAGACGATTTGATTGTCGTTTCTTCCGATTTTGATTCCCACCTCACGAAATTCCGGAAAGTCTTTCAGCGAAGGCAAGTGAATTTAAGAGAGTATGACCTTAAATTTAAGCCGAAAGAGTGTGAGTTCCTGAAAGAACAGCTCAAGTATTCAGGTCACTCAGTCAGTGGAGAGGATAATCGTCCGGATCCAGCTAATGTCGTTGCAATTCGAGACTGTCGACGGCCAAGGGCAGTCAAACAAGTCTGATCATTCCTTGGAATGGCAGGATTTTATAGGAAGTTCATACCAAATTACGCTGAAATCGCATGTCCATTGACCCAACTTACCAAAAAGGATACACCCTTTGTTTGGAACATTTCCACTAAACGAGCTTTCAATATAATATAAATGAAAATAGACCAGCTAAAAAATGTTTTGACAACGCCACCGCTGTTGGTTTATCCGGATTTTTCAAAATCGGTCTTGGTTTCGTCGGATGCCTCATCGTTTTGCATTGCGGCATGTTTGGAATTACAGGTGGATGAGAATTTCAGACAGCCAGTCACCTATGCTTCTAGGCTCCTAAAAAATCTGAAATTATGCATAGTATGACAGAAAAGGAAGCGTTGGCTACAGTTTTCGCAGTTATGCAATTTAGACCTTTACTGGTGTCCAATCATTTCACACTAATAACGGTCCATCAACCATTGACTTCTTTGCTCAACTTGAAAAATCCCTCTCCATGATTGGCATGATGGAGTATGCTATTGCAGGAATATGACTACAAAATTGTTTACCGTCCCGGTAAAGTGCACTCAAATGCAGACTTTCTTTCTCGACCAGTGTTAGAGTAGGATGAAAAACAGAGTAGACCAAAGAAATCTAAGACTACAGAGTTAGCCGGTCCCATATCAGCCAATCTAACCATGGAAACTCACACAGTATGCCCCAAATTTGTAGAAAACATTATAGACCAATTGGATGTTTTGCATGTGACACACTAGCTACCCTTACTTTTCAAGCATTTTCAAAATGCCTATCTGGAACAGTTTTGGTAAGCTTTCAAAGTATATTAGTGGTCACAAGGTCAGTTAGATTAACACAAGAAACAACCACCTACTCTATCCAGTTCAAGACAGATATCAAATGTCACAATGAGAATCTGTCTTGTTGCCAGAACCATTACAGCCTGCAAAGACTTAGAATTTGGTTTAGAAGACCGAGCATTACAAGTTAGCCACCCTAACTTTTCACAGGTGTCCTACATGTCTAGTTTCGTACCAAAACAATCACCTTGGTCAGTATGAATTCATCAATTCATTGATGGAGGATTCATTTTTTGGATAAAGATACCTATTATGTTCCTCTTAATGGTTTTATTAGGAATATTAGTAGTTTCATCCTGTATCGCCTGTCCTCGCAAATAGTGCAAGTTTTTTTTTTACTTGAGAAGGAACGAAAGTGAATCGAGAATGAAATATTTGTGACAGAAAGCAAGAACGTCAAGGATGAAAGAGAAGAATATCTGAGATGTGTAGATGTCAAAAGTGGCTCTTGTTCGTTTTTTCTCTCTCTCTCTCTCTCTCTCTCTCCTGTCTAAAAGGAAAGTATGAGTGGGGAAATAATGGATAAAAGGTATCATTTTCTTGCTTGTTAGTCATTTTCTTTTTACTTCTCTTCCCCACTCATAGCAGCGTCAATGATATTCTGCCGGAAGTTGTGTGGAATTATAATTGCATTGTGGACCTACCTCCTTGCACCATTTCAATAGTGGCGGGGGGGGGCTAAGCCCTCCAAAAATCAAGACCAAGTGCCCAGTCAGCAACACCTGCCAGCAAGGACGCATACCTACAAAAGGAAATGCCATGCGTACTACAGTAAACCCCCACTATTCACGGGGGTTACGTTCCTGAGAAATGCCACGAATACCGAAAACGTGAATACTGAATAATGGCTCCCATAGTAATAAAGGGGTTCCATTCCAAAGTATAAAATATATAAGAAAAACTAGTCTAAAATTTTGTCTATGTATGTATTATATGTACCTTCATAATATGACTATGAACATAGACAGTACATAGTGAAATGCAAGCATAAGGCATCGAAATGAAAATAAGAAACAATTTAATATTAACTGTAATATTTATTAGAAATTTAGAACAAATCTTTCAATCCAGTGCTTTTGCTTTAGATAAAAAACTTATTCCGCCAGTTTTATCACCAGTTTCGCTAAAGTGTTGATAAAGGAGTTTTGCCTTTTTCACGAATGATAAGTGAACTTAACGGAATTTTATTTTGAGTTAGGTCTTCTATCCACAGATTTAAAGCTTTTCCATTTTCCTAATTTAACATCACGAGTTACAGAGCAAATTTTTGAAGCAATTAGCGTGTTTTCACGAACACTATGGCGGATTTTTTCTTCCGATTTTTTGATTGATCGTACAATTGACTCATTGATTTTATATTGTTTTGCCACTGAGGAGACACTTTCACCATTAGAAATTTTGTCTAATAACTCAATTTTATTCCCCAATGTCATCACCTTCTTTGATATTTTCACATTTCCCTTGTTATTCGTAGCCATATTTTTGTACGGGTTAGAAAGAACTTGTCCAAATAAAGTCACTTTCTTCCATTAACACAGTCGAAAAAGTCTGTTTTACACTGCAAAACGGTAGATTTATCACTTTTGTAAGCATATCAATTAATAAATTGATAAATTTATTCAATTTATAAGCATATAAATTAAAAGCAGACAAAACCTTCCATGGCAAGTGCATAACACATACTGAACAAGGATTAGCGAGAAACATCCACACTCGCGATTTTGTCGCCCCTCTCCCCCACCCACTGAGCACTGTTTTGACCGGAAAAGATAATTTTAGCCACGCCCATGTTTTTTTATGGCAGAAAATGTTCACGGCACTTTAAAATTCGCATTTTTTAGGTTTCATTTTATATTAAATCAGCGACCACCGCAAATAGCGGCGGTTTACTGTATACTCGAAATATGCGTATCCCTCGCCGTGCTTCAAGCCAATACCAAGGAGTTTTCCTTAACTGGAAGGGGAGGTCCAGGTTTCAGCCAACCACATTGCATCATTACCACCCCCATTTCCTCCGACGCCCACGAAGCCTTTCCTGACTCCATCGTTATTCCCAAAGTGCCCCCGTAGAGCATTCGAAGTTCCTTTTGTCCATTGGGTATTCATTGACATAGCTTTTGCTGAGTGTACAGAGGGAGTTTCAGTGGCCAAAGAGATAGCCGTTTTAGGTTGGGAAGGCCAAGGGGTTGCTCTGACCCCCAACTCAGGAATTTATAATACCCGTCGCCTTGGGTCATAGCTAAGCGAAACCACAAAACCCTATCAAGCAATACTGACTCAGAGCGCTGAGTCAAATTTTTAGAAGAAAACCTCGCACTTAGGTCGGTTGTGAATATACTAATTTTCTCCTGCCCCAGTAGAAAGTGCCTCCCAGCACCAAAAGAACATATCTTTCCCTGTCCATGGAACCACCCGACTGAGGATCGTGTGGTATACTACACCAACATATATGCTCAGTGGCTGGAGGTAATGGAACTAGTGAAGGCTAGACCAATTGTGGAACAAACGGAATGGTGGGAATGATTTTTCCTGGAATTAGTCATCTAATGAAATATTCAAAGAAGACCATGAGAAGAGGGAAGAACGAATCCGTCCTCCCAGACAAAGGAAAACATTTAAAAAAAAAAGAGAAGGGGAATTTATGCTTAAGATGTGACTTAAATGTATTATCAATTGACAGTCAGAAGAAGAAGAAGAACTCTTTATTGCATACAAAACGCACATGCCGTACACAATACCTTTCACGGCTACAAGCCAGGGGTTTACAGTAAAGGCTAATACAAGGTTACAAAGTCTAATACAAGGTTACAAAGGCTAATACAATATTGCAGTAAAGGCTAATACAATGTAATAAACAAGGATGAGAGAGGAGAAAAAAGTAATATTATTACTAATAATACAAGTGTAGGAAAGCAGATGAAAAATTTACATATGAACACATAAACACAACAGCATGTTATCATGTTAAATTATTCTCCAGGGTGCAGTCTTCTTACAGTGCTGGAGTCATCTAAACAGGAGCAGAAAGTTGGAACAATGTAGTGAGGGATCCATGGCAGTGATGGACAGATCATTGAGAGCAGGTTCTAATGTCCTGTGACATGGTCCTGAGAAGGAAGTGGATGGAGTAAGTTCTGCCTGTATTTTTTATCCAATGCGAACTTGTAGAGGTTCCCATTCAAGGAGTATATGCACTGCAGTATTTGCATGGGTAAGAACCGATCGGATAACTTTAACCCGTTTGGGGTGGCCTGAAGGACTGGATTTGCCCGAAGTCTTGGGACTGGAATCCTCCAACCGCAACTAGCCCAGAAGTCTGGGTCCGAAATAATGCCAACCATCATTTTTACATCAAAGACGAGTCTTCTCTCATGGATAATTGCAGGAAGACTTCTGATGTTTAGAGATGCAGCTATCTGGGTGGTCCTTGGTGCAGGGGGAAGCCAAAATTTCCATACGGCCCGCTTCAATAGCCAAAATTCACCCGCAAAAATATGTCTTAGATGCGTTGCGGCAATTGAGGTCCAGACTTCTGCTCCATAAAGAATGACCGGATAGACACGTCTTAATATACCTGCACCCAATGGCCTTGTCATGGACATGCATAAGTTGTTGCTTAAGCATCCACCGGAGTCGACAGAATTTTTTTTGAAGGTGGTCTATCTGTGGTAGAAAGGAGAGCTTCTGGTCAAAAATAACGCCCAGATCAGTGTGTTGTTGAACGGCAGAAATCGCGGATCCCCTTATATTGAGTTGCATCATTTTTGGGTTCCGTTTGAGCGAGAAGGTCAACTGTTTCAACTTCTCAGGATTGATGTGAAGGACGAAACCAGAGAGGAAGGCCTTGAGGTTCTGGATTTTCTGTACGATTAAGATATTTGTGTAGTCAGCAGTGTCTCCAGGGTTGATAGAAGTGAACAGCTTTATATCATTGGCGAAGGTGATAATATCAGTTTGGCCCATCACGAAGGCAGAAGAACAGCCGAGAACAAAATACCAGAGAGGACCCCACCTTGTGGGACTCCAGCTGTAATAGTTCTGGTGTAGTGCCGACTGGCATCGCGAACAATAATAGTCCTGTTCTCAAGCATTGTCTGAATAAACCAGAGCACGTCTCCGCCAATGAGGTAATATTCACATAGTAGCCTTACCAACGCGTGAACGGATACGGAATCAAATGCTTTCTGGACGTCGATAAAAGCAACAGTGATTTCCAAACCGTGCTCAAATGCCTCGAGGATCTTGGTAGTGGTGGTGACTAAATTTGTAGCGGTGGATCTTGACTGGTTGGCATAGTGGACCTGCAGTGGCTGATGTGGCATTATTTGGGTGGTTAACGTTTTCAGAAGAGATTTCTCAAATAGCTTTAATAGGCTCGATGCAGAAGAAATAGGACGGAAGTGACGGGGCTGAGAAGCAGAGCGTATTTTTGGCAGCGTTCTTACAAGATAGACATGCCACATAGGAGGGAAGAATTTTTGATGAAGGATTTTGTTGAATAACAACAGAATGGGATCAACAATAAACGTATTCAGGCATTTCAGCATAAATTGTGGAATCCCTCGGCACCGGATGCGGCCGTAGGTGCTAAACTATTTATTGCATCAATCAGTTGATATTTGGTTAGTTGAACTGAATTTAAGGGGTCGGTTGAAACCGGATTGATTGATAATTCCATTAATGTAGTGGATTCTGGCTGAGCCGCAAACCTAGTTATGTGGTCGCGCCAACTGCTCAGATTGAGTGAGTGGATGGCATCCTCTGATTTGCTTCTATGGAAGGGCGTCCATTTATTTATGGTAGCCTCTAGGTGAAGTTTTATTGCCTCCCTCTTGTTCCTAATAAAAAGAGCCCTAACTCGGAAGAATGCAGTTCTGTCCGAAGGTGAGCCGGAGTTTTTCCACCACTTGTGCATGTTCTGTTTGACGTGGAAGCTTTCAGAGACTTTTGGACTCCACCAGGCCCTTGAATGCTCTGCAATGGTTAGCTTCTTTGTTGCAGCATAGAGAGAGAGATGGTGGCTATCCATCTTGTCATTACGTCAATTTCGAATTCAGGGTCGCATTCCTCAAGGACATCCCATGGAATTGCCTGGGCTGCATAAACACAACTTTCAGGATCGAGGTATTTGTACGCTGTAATAGTTTTGGCTGTGACTTTCCTCCTGCCTGAAGTGATGGGCATTTCTGTTTGCACAGAGAGAATGATGGGGTTATGATCAGACTGTATGTTGCTTGTCTGAACCACAACTGCAGTCTTGTCCCGATGATCCTGCATCGCCTCTCCATCTAGTGACTTCACCATTTTTCTCAGAGCAGAAGCCAAGGTAATAGTTCTAAATGGTGTTAGCCCTTGACAGTGTAAAATTGAAAATATACTTTTAGGATAATTAGCAATTATTTATTAAAATTTTATTCTAAAATTATTTTTTCAGGGGTGTTCTCAATTTTTTTGTTACAGTTTAGGGCACACATACGTTTCCCGTATGTATTAACTAGCTTATTTCACTTTTATTTCTAAGGTGCATAGTTTTTTTTTTTTAATATCAATAATTCTTTATATTTTCTTAATCTCTCTATCTTCATCATCATCATCATGAACTTGGTCCGGCTTAGGTCTTTTAAGACCTGTTCCGTTGAAGCTCCTGGAAGTGGTTTTGAAATCGCCATCGGTGTCTTGGTCGACCAACATCTCTCTTGCCTGTAGGTTTGTAGTTAAAGGCTAATTTTAGGATCCGGTCTAGGTTCATTCTTTTTATGTGGCTCATCCATTTTTCCTGATACCGTTATATGTCATTTACTATGTTATCTACTTTTAATTTCTCTCGGATATCTATATTTCTATGGTGGTCTAGTCTTGTAAAGCCTAATAATGGTCTTAAAAATTTCATTTGTCTACTTCTAGTTTGTGTGCATCTTTCTTATTTATGACCCAAGTCTCACAGCTGTAGAAGACAGCTGGTTTTGAAGTGATGTTGTGCAGTCGTAATTTTGTTTCAGTTGTCATTTGATTTCCGAAGTGGCATTTAATCGTTCCATTCAATTTATTATATTTTTGTAGTTTAGTGTGGATGTCTTTCCCTTCATTTGATATTAAATTTCCAAAATAGGTGAAGTCAGATATTTGTTCTATTATTTTATCATCAATAACAATTTTGACTCTTTGTATGTTTTTCCAAATAATCCCATTGATTTTGTTTTTGAGGTGAAGATTTTCATCTCGTACTTTTTACCTATTTTATTAAGTTCATTTGCTGCTTTCTGTAGTTCATCTTCGGATTTTGCAATGATTACTTGATCATCAGCATATAATATAGTTTGGATTTTATTCCTGTTGTTCAACTGTATTCCGTTGTGAATTGTTTGTTTCCATTCTTTAAGGATTTTGTTGATGGAGATATTAAATAAATTTGATGATAGTCCACATCCTTGTTTCACTCCTTTATTGGTGTTAATTGGGTCTGATAGTTGGCCATTAGAATATTTTATACAGACTTTTGAGTTTTTATATAGGCTTTGGATCGCTTTCCAGAGTTGGGTTGGGATATTTTCTTCACGTAGAATCTGCCAAAGTTTTTCCCGGTTTACATTGTCATATGCTTTTTCATAATCAATAAAGAGCAGAAATGTTGGTAGATTGAATTCTCTTCTTTTCTCCAAAATTTGTTTTACTGAAAAAATGGCATCTATTGTGCTTCTCCCTTTTCTGAACCCACATTGTTCTTCTTCTAAGAATTGTTCACTGTATTTATTAAGTTTATTCTTTAGTATATTAGAGTATAGCTTTGCAGCAGTTAACAGCAGGGTTATTCCTCTGTAGTCGTTAGGGTTATTTCTGGAGCCTTTTTGGTGTAAATTGATTACTATTCCTGTTTCCCAATCTTTGGGTATCTGTTGCTTATGCCATATGATGTTAAATAATTTTAGTAGTGCGTTTTTTAGTAAGGTGCCCCCATATTTAAATAGTTCTACATTCAAATTGTCTATGCCTGGGCTTTTTCGGTTTTTTGATTTTTGTAATATTAACTGTAGTTCTTCCATTGTTATATTTTCTTCATCTTTGTTAACACAGATTCATCTTCCAATTCCCTAGTGCCTGGATTATACCATAGTTTGGAATAGTGTTGCTTCCATTCTGCTTGGGAAATGGAATTGGTTTTTATTTGATCATTTGTGTCTAGTTGCAATTTCGTAAACATTTTAAAACCTCTTCTCTGTGGGCCCGTGATATCACGTTCTAAAGATTTAAGAAATTTATCCCAGTCATCTCGTCGGATTCTTCTGGTTAGTTTTCTGACTTCTGCTCGAAGCTTTTTATATTTTATGTGTAGGTATAGGTGTTTAGTTTGTAGGAACAGTTTATAGGCCTTTTTTTTCTCATTGATTGTTTGTTTTAATTCTTCATTCCAAGTTCTTAGCCAGTCTTTATTTTTTATAGGTTTATATCCAAGACTTCAGCAGTTCCCAGAATTGATTTTTTCATGTTTTACCAGATTTCCTCAATATAATCACTATCATCTGATTTGAGTTTATCTTTCAATCGACTTTCATACAGGAATTTAGTGCTTTCGTCTTCCAACAAATGTATTTTTAATTTATTAGTAGTTTTTGTTGGTATTTTCTTCTTTTTATTAAGATAATTTCTTTTTATTTTGAAAGTGCTTTCTACTAGGCAGTGATCACTGTCAATTTCACTGCCTCTAAATACTCTAGTGTCTCTAATTTTGTCATTTAAATTTTCATTAATGATAATATAATCTATTATAGACTTTGTGTTTCTTGCTTCCCATGTGAATTTATGGATATTCTTGTGTCTGAAAAAAGTATTTGTAATTTTAAGTTTATTAAAAATGCAGAAGTCTATCAGGCATCTTCCATTATTGTTGACTACGGGTTCGCCTTCTGATCCTATACATTTGTGTAACGCCGCCTTTTCTCTCCGTTATAGCGCGGGCATGCTACTGTAACTTTCACCAATATCCATACAACCTTCAAGCATGCTCAACACTAAAATGAACGTCCAGAGAGTCGGGTTTTAATGTGCTCGTCTACCAGTTTGTATTAGGACATAAACCTCACGTGTTCTTCAATCTTATTCGTGGAATAAAATTGGCAACATCGGAGGGCGCTGTGTTCTCCACCCTGATTCTCTATTGAATTAACAGAGCCTCTAGAGTGGCCGCAAATAAAGGTTCTTTCTTAACTTGGATTCCGTGGTCCATGTGTAACCAGAGAATGTCATGAGGCAAAGTTAGCAAACAAACATGGTTTATTAAACAGCAACATTACATAACAACATTACATATAAACATACAGTAAACATAATATAACCGTATCTAGTATCCAGATAATTGTTAAGTTAGTTTAAGGGATATTTGGTTGGTACATTAAATCTGTGTATCTTCATGTAGTTAGGCAAACAACGATTCCTTTCCTTTAGATGATGACATAGATATTCTCCTATCTTAGTGTTAAGTAAGTAGCCAAGGTAATTGCTGGGTAAACAACAGAACACAATATGGTATCATTGGATAATATTACTTTACTGTTACCATCACATCAAAACACATCTTAAAGCTTACTTTAATGAGAAGAAAGGTGGGTATAATATGACATACTATCCTATACAATTCTATTGGTTAAAATGGGGTGAACTTACCGCAAAGTTCCGAGCCACGTCGGAGCGAGGACTTCATCATTTCTGGTATCATCTTAGCTCACTTCTGCTCGGGGTAATACCGCTCTCTGCCTCTTTCTCCTCAATGTTCTCGAATCAACTCGACTGCGACCACTGGACCACGGCAACTGGACAACTTTCTGTTCAACGAACTGGACCACTCCCTCGACTCCTCGAACTAGACAACTTCTCCTTTGTTCTCAATCTCTATATATAAGTTTGTCCCCTTTCTGCTTTTCCCTCGCAGATGCAGGTGTTCATTTGGACGGTCAGGCAAAAAGGGTTTTTGCTTGACACTTTTAGGACCTGACTCACCCAGGGACGATATTTATGAAGGGGCTTGCATATTCGTGCAGGGCTGCTTTGGAGAAGTTTATGTGACATTCACCTCTCCCCTTTTTAGTCTCCCCACTACCAAACATTCCGCTGATACGTGATTCAGTCGGCATCAGTAGTATGACTCTCACAGGGGCGACTTTTCTCAGAGTGTCACATCTCACATTCTCTCTTTTGAAAACATGCGTCAGCCCACTGCCTGGGGGAAAGATGACCACTCTCCACTAGCTGGCGGCACATGACGGGGCGATACTGTTTCACTCGCGCGGCGTCACCTGCACACCACAGGGGGCAGCGACGCAACCTTCTCCGTTGGGGAGGGAGGAAGCTTTACTTATACAGGCCGTGGCAAAGAATTAGCGTTATGAAGATTACTTATTTGGATAAGTCCAAGAGGTAAAATAAAGCTATTTTACATTTGCCTACTGATTGAGCACCAACCCTTGCATTAAAATCTCCTGCTAGTATGCCAATAATAATTCAATCATTAAATTAAATAAATATCGAAATACGAATTGCCTTTTATTTATGCGCTTACTTAAAATATAAGAAAGTCTAATATGCAAGAAATATACAAAACTTGAAGAAACAAAACCTGTTGACTTGCCCAATGATTGTGTGTAAATCTATTCATTAATTATCAACCATTTAACGAACAGCAATGATGGTATGTTACTGCAACGTGATTTTGAGGAATCATGTCGATGGACTGAGAAATACCAGTTGAAGTTTAACATAGAGAAACGCAAGATATTGCATATGGTAGCAGCACTACTAGATTAACTTATCAAATGTGGTACTACGCTCAAGGCAGTAGAAATGGAATATGACCTGTGGGTTAAATTCTTTGAGATTCTTTGAGCAGTGCAGACATGCGGCCATGACAGTTCATAGGGTTTTGTCAATGATGTACAGAAAATGCAATAGCAGAGGTAAGGAGGTAATTATCTCTTTATACAAGACCATGATTAGACCCCATCTTGAGTAATGTATACACGTCTGGAGGGCTCACTTTAGGAAAGAGTAGAGCTGGTGGAAGAGGTGCAGAGAAGGGCAACCAGTTTAGTGATGGGAAGAAAAGGGCGCTCTTACCTAGAAAGACTTCAGGTCTGCAAACGCGCAGCAGCTGGAGACTAGGCACCTGCGGGGTTGCCCCTGATTGAAGTGTTTAAGGCATAAATGGATTCGGTGAGCTGAATATGAACAGCATTCGTCTTCTTGCTGAGACTACACACACATGTAGGTGCATAAATCTAATCAGAGGAAAGACGATTGCAGGATAGTTGTGCGGAGTTAGCATTAGCATTAGCATTAGCAGAGGCATATGATGCAAGAAAGCAAGCTTATTCAGCATCAGCCAAAAAAAAAAAAAAAAAACCCACTCCCATTTCACCCCTGTGTTCGTTCGAAATACCTGTCCAGTTGAGCTTTAAATTTGTTTAGGCTATCAACTTCAACAACAAGTGATGGAAGTCGGTTCCACCAACCAACCACCCGCTGGCCAAAGGCAAATTTCCGCACATCTATCCGACATCCGTCCTTCCTCAATTTGAATTTATGCCCTCTGAGGTGATTATTCTGAGAAAGATGAAGAATCCCATTGGCATTGAGCATGCTCAAACCATTCAAAGCCTTATACACCTCTATCAGATCACCTCGCCGGTGCCTAGTCTCCAAACTCTGTAATTTGCAAAACTTAAGCCTTTCTTCGTAAGAGCAACCCTTTATTCCATTTACTAATCTTGTTGCCTTTCTCTGTACCCGTTCCAGCAGCTCTACATCCTTCTTGAAATGAGGCCTCCAGACCTGTATACAGTACTCAAGATGTGGCCTTACCATTGCCTTATACAAGGGAATAATCACCTCCTTATCCCTGCTAGAAAAATTCCTGTATATCATTGACAAGACACCATGAGCTACTCTTGCAGCTCGTCTGCACTGCTCAGAGAACTTCATATCTGCCTGCACAATTACCCCCAGGTCCTTTTCATTCTCCACCACTGTCAGTGTAGTACCGCAGAGTTGATACGTTGCTCTGGGGTTACTGTTTCCCATATGCAGCACTTTACATTTGTCATTGTTAAACCTCATTTGCCACCTCTCAGCCCATCTGTTCAACCTTTCCAGATCATGTTGCAGCAGCATAGCGTCAGTATTGTCCTTAACGACCCTGCCAACCTTTGTATCATCTGCAAACTTGGACATTAAACTTGATATCCCATCATCAATATCATTCATAAACACCGAAAACAACAACGGACCCAACACTGAACCTTGAGGAACTCCACTAATAACATTAGTCCACGTTGAGCAGTGTCCATTGATTACCACTCTCTGTCTTCTGCCACTCAACCATCCCCTTATCCATAGCAGCAATTTGCCTCCAATGCCACACTGCTCCAATTTGTGCAGCAGTCTTCCATGTGCAACAGTATCAAAAGCCTTTCTAAGATCCAAATATATAATATCAAAGTTATTCCCTGCATCCAGTTCTTTTGTGACTACATCATAGTATCCAATCAAATTGGTCAGGCAAGACCTGCCCTTAACAAAACCATGCTGCGTCTGAGCTATAACTGAATTCTTGTCTAGATGATCCTGCAGTGCTTCTTTAACCAGTGCCTCCATTAATTTACCTGGAACAGAAGTTAAACTAACAGGTCTATAATTACTATGCAGTCTGCATGCAGTCAGAATGTGGTTGATTATTAGATCAAACCTTCTTGCATTAGCATTAGAATTAGCATTAGTAGAGGCACATGATATAAGAAAGCAAGCTTATGCGGCACCAGCCAAAAAAAAAAAAAAAAAAAAACTCTTCCATTTCACCCATTCGTTCGTTCCTAATACCTGTCCAGCCCAGCTTTAAATTTATTTAGGCTATCAACTTCCACAACGAAGGATGGAAGTCTGTTCCACCAACCAACTACCCGCTGGCTAAAGGCAAACTTCCGCACACCTATCCTACATCTGTCTTTCCTATTTTTTCAATTTATGCCCTCTCAAGTGATTATTCTGAGCAAGAGGAAGAATCTCATCAGCATTGAGCATGCTCAAACCATTGAAGGCTTTATACACCTCAATCAGATCACCTCCCTAGTCTCCAGACACTGTAATTTGCAAAACTTAAGCCTTTCTTCGTAAGACCAACCCTTTGTTCCATTCACTAATCTTGTTGCCCTTCTCTGTACTCATTCCAACAGCTGTACATCCTTCTTAAAATGAGGCCTCCAGACCTGTATAAAGTACTCCAGGTGTGGCCTGACCATTGTCTCATACAAGGGGATAATCACCTCCTTATCCCTGCTAGAAATATTCCTGTATATCATTGACAAGACACCATGAGCTACTCTTGCAGACCGACTGCACTGCTCAGAAAACTTCATATCTGCCTGCAGAATTACCCCCAGGTCCTTTTCATTCTCTACCACTGTCAGTGTAGTACTACAGATTTGATACGTTGCTCTGGGGTTACTGCTTCCAATATGTTGTACTTTACATTTGTCAATGTTAAACTTCATTTGCCACTTCTGAGCCTATCTGCTCAACTTTTCGAGATCCTGTTGCAGCAGATCCTGTTGTGTTAGGATATATCTTCTATATTTTCAAACAGGCCTATGGGGCTGGGAAATTCCATAATTCAATAACTATACTCAAACACCAGCCAAGCAATTAAAAATTTTACTATAATATAAAATACAAAAATAAAATATAATAAAATACTATGATACCATATCGGGAGACTAAACTATTACAATAAAATAAATTACGATAAAACAATTAAAAACAATACTAAAATCGTTAAAATTTTGCTAAAATACCGAAGCTTTCAGAGACTGCTGTCTCCTTCTTCAACAGTGTTATGTGTGATAATAATTGCAATAATTATACTGTTGAAGAAGGAGACAGCAGTCTCCGAAAGCTTCGGTATTTTAGCAAAATTTTAACGATTTTAGTATTGTTTTTAATTGTTTTATCGTAATTTATTTTATTGAAATAATTTAGTCTCCCGATATTGTATCATAGTATTTTATTTTTGTATTTTATATTATAGTAAAATTTTTAATCGCTTGGCTGGTGTTTGAGTGTAATTATTGCAGTGTTAGCACTAGCATTAGTAGAGGCATGTGGTGCTAGAAAACAAACTAATACAGCATCAGCCAAAAAAAAAAAAAAAATCTTTCCTATTTCAACTACCCATTCACTCCTAATATTTGTTTAATTCTGCCTTGAATTTATTTAAGCAGTCAACTTCCACAACGACAGTACGAAGTTTAGTGCAGCAATCAACAACCCGGTGGCAAAAGGCAAATTTCCTCACAACAATTCTACAACTGTCTTCCCGCAATTGGAATATATGTCCGCTCAGGCGATTAATCTGGGCAAGAGGAAGAATCCCATCAGCATTGAGCATGCTCAAACCATTCAAGGCTTTATACACCTCAATCACCTCACCTCGCAGGTGCCTAGTTTCCAAACGCTGCAATTTGCAGAACCTAAGCGTTTCTTCATAACCGCAACCCTTTGTTCCATTCACCAATCTCGTTGCTCTTCTCTGTACTCGTTCTAGCAGCTCTACATCCTTCCTAAAGTGAGGCCTCCGGACCTGGATGCAGTACTGAAGTTCTGCATATAGGTCTGCGGCCTGACAATTGCCTTATACAAGGCGATAATATCTTGTTTATTCCTGTTTGAAAAATTGCTGTATATCATTGACAAGACACCATGAGCTACTCTTGCAGACTGTTTGCACTGTCAAGAAAACATGTCTGCGCGGGTACCACAGTGGTATCGTTACCGTCCTCCCCACACAGGGTGGAAAAGGCCCGTGTTCGAATCCCGTCGATGACGCGAGGAACTTTAATGGGCTTTTTTTACTCCCTGGCTGAGTCAGTCGGTCTCAGCCGTAGACAGCAAGATTTTTCTCCCCAGAAACTGGGGTTTTACGTCCAGCAAAACAGGCAAATTGACCATAGAACATACGCGATTTACAAACACAATACGGTTTAAGGTATTCAATTATAGGCAACCCTAAAATAATAATTTGATTATTTTTTTTTTTTTTTGCTCAGAAAACTTCATATCTGATTGCACTATTACCCCCAGGTAACTGTGCAGTCATTATACATTAGTGTGGAAGTGGTTGATTTGAATGTATTCAAGGATGAACTAAACAAATTCTGCAGGGTATGGATGGGTGAAGTGTGTGTGTCTTTTTTTGGCTGATGCTATATAAGCTTGTTTTGTTGCGTCATTTACCACAAATACTACTACTATTTCAGGAAAGCGTTTCATACTATTGCACACAAAACCCTGCTGCATAAATTGGAACAGTGTGGCTTTAAGGATATGTTACTGCTATTGTTAAACGGATCATTGAGTGGCAGAAGTCAGGGTCTGGTTATTAATGGACACTGCTCTTTGTGGATTAATATTATTAGTTGAGATCCTCAGGGTTCAGTTTTAGGACCATTGTTGTTTTCTCTATTTATTAGTAATATTGATGAAGGTATATTAAGCTTAATATCGAAATATGGAGATGAGAAAAAGGTTGTCAGAATGGATAATGGCAGTAACCAATGATATATCATTGCGAGAAGATCTATATAACTTAAACCGCTGGACTGAGAAATAGAAGTTGAATTTGAACATTACAAATGCATTTCGGTAGCAGTAATCCTAAATTTACGTAACAACTGTGTACCCCACAGTTATCACGTCAATTTGCGGCTACACTGACGGTAGTGGAAAATGAAAAAGAGGCGAGGGTAATTGTGCAGTTAGGGATGAAGTTCTCTGAGTTGTTCGGATAGGTTGCCAGAAGTGCTCATGGGGTTTTCAATAATATACAGAAATTTTGATTGCAGGAAAAAGGGATGATTATTCCTCTGTACATGGCATTTTTAGGCCACATCTTGAGTGCTACATGCACATCTGGAGATCTTATTTTGAGAAGGACTTCAATTTGTTGGAGCGGATGCAGGAAAAGCAACGAGATTAGTCCCAGGAGCTAGTGCTACTTCTACCAGGAAAGTGTAGAGTTCTGCAAAATACAGCATCTGGAGACTAGGTACACCGTCTGGAATGTGTGAAAAGCGGCGTTTGAAGGCTCGCTGGGATGTGCGGAAGGTTGCCTTCTGCAGCGGGTTGTTGATTGTTAGAGAATTTTTCTTCTGGTTTTGTGATGGTGGGTAATATGAATGATTTCAAGTTTGAGCTGGATGAACTATTGGTCGGTATCTACTGGTGATATGAGAACTGCTTCTTTGACTGATGTTGAATAAGTTTATTTTGTTACATCATTTTCTTCTGGTAATAATTGGTCCACTTGATATCGATGGTTCAACTGTTGATGATCCTCCTCAGGTAGCTAACAAACTAAATGAATATTTTGCATCTGTATTCACACATGAGGAGTTATTCAGGAAGGGGAATGTCAGAGGTGAAGTAAACTCTGGCAGTGAACTAGATGATTTTGTAATAACTGAGAGGAAAGTGGAGGAGAAATTGTTGAGGATAAACATAAGAAAGGCACCTGGGATGAATGGAATCTATCCAGTTATATTAAAGGAGGCAGCAAAGGAAATAATCAAACCCTTACCAAAATTATGACAGCTTCCATGGACTCAGGGGAGGTACCCATGGACTAGAAAAGTGCAAATGTGACCCCAATCCACAAAGAGGATCAAAGGACGACACAGGTAATTACAGACCTGTTAGTTTACCTTATGTTCCAAGGAAATTAATGGAGGCACTGGTTAAAGAAGCCCTGCAGGATCATTTAGACAAGACTTCAGTTATAACTCGGACACAGTATGAGTTTGTTAAGGGGAAGTCTTGTCTGACCAATTTGATTGGAGATACTATGATGTAGTCACAAAGGAACTGGATGCAAAGAATAATTTTGATATCATATATATCATATATTTGGATCTTAGAAAGGCTTTTGATACTGTTGCATATGGAAAACTGCTGCTGCACAAATTGGAGCAGTGTGGCATTGGAGTCAAATTGCTGCTGTGGATAAGGGGATGGTTGAATGGGAGAAGACAGAGTGTGGTAATCAATGGACACTGGTCACCTAGGACTAATGTTATTAGTGCAGTCCCCAGGGTTTTGTGTTGCGTACATTGTTGTTTTTTGTATTCATTAATGATATTGATGATGATATATCAGGCTTAATGTGAAAGTTTTTCAGACGATACGAAGGTGAGCAGGGTTGTTAATGACACTAATGACAGTACGCTGCTGAAACAGGATCTAGAAAAGTTGAATAGATGGGCTGAGAGGTGGCAACTGAAGTTTAACATTGACAAATGTAAAATACTGCATATGGAAAGCAGTAACCCCAGAGTAATGTGTCAGCTGTGTGGTAGTACACTGACAGAGGTAGAGTGTGAAAAGGACCTGGGGTTAATTGTGCAGGTAGATATGACGTTTTCTGAGCAGTGCACACGGTCTTCAAGGGTTGCTCATGGTTTCTTATCAATGATATACAAGAATTTTTCTAGCAGGGATAAGGAGGTGATTATCCCCTTGTATGAGGCAATGGTCAGGCCACACCTTGCGTACTGTATACAGGTCTGGAGGTCTCATTTTAAGAAGGATTTAGAGCTGTTGGATCGAGTACAGAGAAGGGCAACAAGATTAGAGAATAACAAAGGGTTGCTCTTACGAAGAAAGTGTTACGTTTTGCAAATTACAGTGTCTGGAGACTAGGCACCTCCGAGGTGATCTGATTGAGGCGTATAAAGTCTTGAATGGTTTGAGTATGCTCAATGCAGATCGGATTCTTTCTCTTGCTCAGAATAATCGCCTGAGAGGGCATAAATTCAAATTGAGGAAAGATGTGCGGAAGTTTGCCTTTAGCCAGCGGGTGGTTGATTGCGGGAACAAACTGCCATCTGTCGTTGTAGAAGTTGATAGCTTAAGTAGATTCATGGCAGAACTAGACAAACATTTGGAGCGGGTGGATGAGTGATATGAGAAGGGGGTGTTTGTGTTTTTTTTTTTTTCTGATGCTATATAAACTTGCATTCTTGCGTCATATGCCCTTGCTAATGCTACTAAAAAAATTTGAAACGCATTTGTCGATGTGGGGATTTAAGAATTAAAACAGGGAATAATGAAACTCAATAAAATCGAAAGCGGAGGGGGGGAATACAGAGATGTAGATGTAGCTCTAGCTCTAGCTCTAGCTCTGGTCAGCATTGTATGAAAATGGACGGTATGCGATGTCTCGCAGGGTTTTGTGTTTGTAGTAAACCGATATTGTCTTTCATAAAATTTCCAAGTTGTTGAAATATACTGAATTTGCACGATTCTGCAATTAATGACAATCGGATCTGTAATGATCAGCACAAAAAAAGGCAGTAATGCGATGATGTGGAAACACACAGATGGTTTAGAAATGACGTGTTTTATCAATACAACTATTCTTATTTTAAGAAGTTCATGTAAGTTACAGTAGGTGTTATTGGAAGTTTTAAATATATGTGTCCAGTTATTTAAAGATTCAGATAATTTTATATACTAAATGCATTTGCAGTTACGGTGGTAGCCGAATTACATCTATGATTCAGCCCTCAGGATTAAAAAAAAATAGTATTTCTTTGAAATTGTTGGATATGTTATGCAAAGGGGCCATGTTGCTATGCAGACCTAGTTAAAATGAAGGCAAACATGGAGATATTTAATAGCTCTAAAGATTCTATCTAGATAGAATAGACAGTGTATTGATTAAGAGAGAGAAAGAGAGAGATAGATGTTCTAGTTACCACATAGCAATCTACCTCTCTCTAGACCTCTCAGTTGGATTAATGAACAGTTTAATTTAAAGTTGACGAATTCATGATTGATGCAAATGGTAACAAAAAACTGAACTCTTAACTAGGAAGTAGATGCACCTGGAGAGGTTAAGGTCACAGTGCAGGCTGGCTTGTTATTGGATTGAGGTAGTGAGTGAAGTGGCGTGTGTGCTTTGGAGTTATTTATTCTACTTTGTGTATAATTTTTAGGCAGTAAAATGCCATTAAGTGTTCACTATATATGCTGTGAAATATGTATTTATTCTCACTCTATTTGTTTTCCATGTGTGAAATGTGGCAGTTGATCATTTTTAGTCTTAGTTTGTGAGATATTAAGTTGCAGTTGTTTAGTATATATATATATATATATGTCATTTAAAGTCAAAGTTACAGTTGAAATAAAAAACAAAAATCAATAAACACGTATGACAAATGCACCAAAATGCATAAAGCAGCAGTAAAAGATGCAAAAGCATGTAAGCATACATCTGATGAAGTTTGCATGTATGGAGGTGAGAATTACACAAAGTGCCAAGGACTAGAAGGGTAAGGATAGTAGGTAAAAGAAGTAATGTAGATTTGAAAAAGGTGAAAGAATGTTAATATCCTAAAAGTTATGATGAATTAAGAAAATTATGGGTTGAATTGCAGAGCCAATTTGGAGGTGAAGGAACTGTAAAGAAAAATTAATACCAAATGAATTGCACTGTGTAATTCTCACCTCCATCTATACAAACTTTATCAGACTTATCTATGCTTATATATATATATATATATATATATATATATATATATATATATATATATATATATATATATATAATTTATTGCCCTCCAGAAATGCAGGAGCAACTCGCTGATACAGACAAGCTAGAAGAGTTTGCATTGAATAAAAAGATAATAACATATAATGCCTGCATTTACAGACATACTTAGACTTGTGTTTACCTCTTTGTTGGAAACATTGATGATGAAATAACACTCATGTCAACCCTTGTCACATGAATTCTTGTGAGTGCACAAGTATTTGATTTTTAACTGAAATAGCTTCCCTCCTGTTAGACCTCTATTTTTCTTGATCTTTTTAAAATTTTTGTTTATAGGGAGTACTGAAACTTTTTTTTACTATATGAGCTACTTTAGAATTAAACAAGGTCTAAAAATTTCATAGTTAATCACAAATATCACAATTTTTTTTTGAAATCTTTACCTTAAATAAACTACATTGGCATAAAGGTCTTCTAAACAAGTTTCCATGTTATGGTTTGCCAACTGTTTTTTGTAATTGGTTATCCAGTTTTCTCTCTGATCACTCACTGAGGGTGATGGTAGATGGCTCTCTGTCTTCTAACTTCTCCACTATTTCTGGTTTCCCCCAAGGTTCAGTTCTTTTCCTCTTGTATATTAATGACCTTCTTCCATTGACTGTAAATCCTATCCATAGTTTTGCTGATGACAGCACATTGCATTCCACTTTCTATTTCGAGAAACCTTGCACTGCTCAATCGGCTTCAACTTCTCAGATATCCGCTACCAATTCCTGAAATGCTGATCTCCATGTAATTCTCCAGTGGGGCAAAGACAACTTAGTTCATTTCAATCTTTCTGAAACTCAGTGTTGTCTTATATCACCCAAAAAGGATTCTTCTGCTCCTATGCTTATCTTTGGTGACACTCCGATTTCTAGGCAAAATGATATTTCTCTTTTGGGGATCACCCTGACTTCTAATCTCTCTTGGCACAAGCACATTACAAATATTGCTTCCTCTGCATCTAAGAAACTTGGTTTTCTCTTTTGTTAGCATTTAGCATTAGCATTAGTAGAGGCATTTGATTCAAGAAAGCAAGCTTATACAGCATCAGCCAAAAAAAAAAAAACCCCACTTCCACTTCACCCCTCTGTTCATTCAAAATACCTGTCCAGCTGAGCCTTAAACTTATTTAGGCTATCAACCTCCACTACAAGGTATGGAAGTCTGTTCCACCAACCAACCACCCGCTGGCTAAAGGCAAATTTCCGCACGTCTATCCTACATCTGTCTTTCCTCAATTTGAATTTATGCCCTCTCAGGTGATTTTTCTGAGCTAGAGGAAGAATCCCATCAGCATTGAGCATGCTCAAACCATTCAAGGCTTTATACACCTCTATCAGATCATCTCGCTGGTGCCTAGTCTCCAGACGCTGTAATTTGCAAAACTTAAGCCTTTCTTCGTAAGAGCAACCCTTTGTTCCATTCACTAATCTTGTTGCCCTTCTCTGTACTCGTTCCAGCAGCTCTACATCCTTCTTGAAATGAGGCCTCCAGACCTGTATACAGTACTCTAGGTGTGGCCTGACCATTGCCTTATACAAGGGAATAATCACTTCCTTATCCCTGCTGGAAAAATTCCTGTATATCATTGACCATACTCCATGAGCTACTCTTGCAGCCCGTCTGCACTGCTCAGAGAACTTCATATCTGCCTGCACAACCACCCCCAAGTCCCTTTCATTCTCTACCACTGTCAGTGAAAAACACTATAATAATGCAAATCTCCAGTCCCCAAACCAGTTTGGTTTTCGGGCAGGCCGTTCAGCAGAAGATGCTCTTCGACAGCTCACAGATTCAGTCAAAAATTCAGCCACCAAATACTTCTTAGTAATATCAGTGGATTTCGCCGGGGCCTTTGACTTGCTCTGGTGGCCAAGTATACTACGAAGACTCAGAGAAGCTAGCGTTCCAGCAAATCTTTACAGCTGCATACAGGACTATCTTCACAACAGAAGTGTTACAGTCAGAAATGCCTATCGAGAAGTCTCCAGAAATGTCTACAGAGGATGCCCCCAGGGCTCTGTCCTTGGTCCTTTCCTATGGAATGTGGTCATGGACGAGTTCCTGAACCTAGACCTGGGGGATGTTTCCACCCAAGCCTTCGCAGACGACTTGATACTGACAGTCACTGGAAACTCCAGAGCTTCCCTGGAAACAACAGCCAACGGAGCCCTTACAAAGCTAGAAGAATGGGCCAGCCTCCATAAACTCCATATATCCACTGAGAAAACTACTTCAATTCTACTCAGAGGAACCCTTCAAATAAGCAGGCCGCCGCAGATTAAAATTGCTGGTAGAACTATCAAACTGACAACTGAGATGAAGTACCTTGGGGTAATTCTCGACCCCAAGCTCACGTTTTACCCGCATATAGACTACCTTCATCGCAAAGTCAGGAACTACACGGCAATGGTAGTGAGGATCAGCAGGTCTGACTGGGGCCTAAATCGCCGCTCGCTGCACATGCTATACAAAGCTGTATTCATTCCCACTATAACCTACTGTGCAGGTGTCTGGTTTCATCGTGCACTCATTGTTCGTAACCAAAGGAAGCTCACCTCCATCCAGCGTAATATCCTTCTCACTATCACCCGTGCCTGCTGCACAGTAAGCAACCCAGCGCTCCAAGTCTTGGCAGGAGTTCTCCCTCTGGACCTGCAAATAATTCGCAAAGGTGTGCACTACCGGCTCACAAAGGGACTCCCTACCACCATCCTGGATTTCACTACAAACCCAGCAAACACCATCAAAGAAGAAAAAAAGCGCCTTGCAGTCTACCTTCTTAACGCCTGGCAAAACAGATGGAATACCACCCCCAAAGGTTCCATCACTAAAAAATTCTTACCTGAAATAGCCCAGATCTACCCTAAAGCTCCAGCATGGTACAGCCCAGGGTTATATACCACTTTCCTGATTACAGGCCATGGATCTATAAATCACAAACTTGCCTCTATGAACATCGTGGATGATCCTCGCTGTCTTTGTGGTGAAAACGAAGACTGGGATCACCTATTCTATGTTTGCCCGCTCTACGAGGACCTGCGAACGTTGCTCTTATCAAAAATACATGCCTTGCCTCGAGGAAATGAACATTTTCTGATCAATGAGGAAGACCAGTACCACGCTTTTTCTGCCTTCGCCCATGATCTCTTCACCAGAAGAAGATCACTGGTACAACGTCCTGGAACTGATGCACATTGATGAACACTCTTTCTCATATACTGAACATCTTCACCTAGATTGTGACCACTTCTAGCTACTGGACTTGACATTCAGGTCGCTTGAATTATTTCATCCGTGTCTCTCTTGATACGTGATTGCCTTCCCACCCCCTCGAGGGGCCTCTTCTTCCCCTTCCGCTTAGGTGAGAGAATTCCCACCCAACCTGTGGAGGATGCCTTCCCTTACATCCTCCGTCGCTTTGTCTATACTTACTTTCCTTTACCCTCTCCAGTACATCCTGTACTCCCTGTACCCTATTATTTTATATATACCTTTTTTTTTTTTTTTTTTTTACTTGGTCTCTTTCCAGGAAGCTCAGGTGACCTGGAGGAGACTAGCCAGAGAATTATGGGCAGCCTGGCTACCTCCTAGTGGTGTGTGCGGGCAACGTGGGGTCCTATCAGGGGCCCTGCGGCCAAAAGCCAGGACACCCAACAGAACCCAGCACAATACTTCATTTACAACACAAAAAATTTTTCTTGCTTTCACAGTGATACTGTTTGTCTCCACAGAGTATATATGGCGCAGATGTGGGAAACCACCGGAGGCGCCTTTCCCCCAAAACTATGCACACTATGTCAGTGTAGTACCACAGAGTTGATACGTTGCTCTGGGGTTGCTGTTTCCCATGTGTAGCACTTTACATTTGTCAATGTTAAACTTCATTTGCCACCTCTCAGCCCATCTGCTCAACCTTTCCAGATCCTGTTGCAGTAGCATAGTGTCAGTAGTGTCCTTGACAACCCTGCCAACCTTTGTATCGTCTGCAAACTTGGACATTAAGCTTGATATACCATCATCAATATCATTTATAAATACAGAAAACGATAATGGACCCAACACTGAGCCCTGAGGGACTCCACTAATAACATTAGTCCACGATGAGCAGTGTCCATTGATTACCACTCTCTGTCTTCTCCCCCTCAACCACCCCTTTATCCATAGCAGCAATTTGCCTCCAATGTCACACTGCTCCAATTTGTGTAGCAGTCTTCCATGTGCAACAGTATCAAAACCCTTTCTAAGATCCAAGTATATAATATAAAAGCTATTCCCTGCATCCAGTTCTTTTGTGACTGCATCATAGTATCCAATCAAATTGGTTAGGCAAGACTTCCCCTTAACAAAACCATGCTGTGTCCGAGCTATAACTGAAGTCTTGTCTAAATGATCCTGCAGTGCTTCTTTAACCAGTGCCTCCATTAATTTTCCTAGAACAGAAGTTAAGCTCACAGGTCTATAATTACTTGTGTCAGCCTTTGATCCTCCTTTGTGAATTGGGGTCACATTTGCACATTTCCAGTCTTTGGGTACCTCCCCTGAGTCCAAGGAAGCTCTCATAATTATGGCTAAGGGTTTGGTTACTTCCTTTGCTGCCTCCTTTAATATAACTGGATAGATCCCATCCACCCCGGGTGCCTTCCTTGTGTTTATCTTCAACAGTTTCTCCTCCACTTTACTCCCAGTTATTTCAAGATTCTGTAGCTTACTGCTAGAGTTGAATACACCTCTGGCATTCCCCTCGCTGAATAACTCCTCATGTGTGAATGTCGATGCAAAATATTCATTTAGTTTGTTAGCTACCTGAGCAGGCTCATCACTTGTTCTCGGTGTTACTTTTATTCCAAACAGCTGTTCACTCTGTACAAATCGCAAATACACCCTACCATGGAATATTGTTCCCACTTCTGGGGCGGTGCCCCAAAAACCTCTCTCAGGCTTCTAGATTCCATTCAGAAGAGAGCAGTTAGGTTAATTAATGACTCCTCTCTAATGGTCTCTCCATTTGCTGTCTCATAGATGTACTGTTTCTTCTGCATGCCTTTTCTACAGATACTTCCATGGGTTGTTCCTCTGAATTGGCTTCTATAATTCCCGCTCTCTCTTTCAAAACAGTCCGAACACGTACCCTAGCAGCCAACATCCATTTTCTGTCCCACTTCAAACTCGCAAAACCAACTATTCATCTTCCTCAAGGCGCCTCCGTAGCCAGGTGGTTAAGGAGCAGCAGTGCGTAGCACATGTTTTTGACCGGGGTTCAAGCCCGTCACCACCAAATACGGAGGATGCGTAAAGGTCAGGGAATGACCACCGCATATCCTGGAGCAATGTGGCGTTAGTTGCTAATGCTCCTATAAAAAAAAAGAAAAAACAAAACAAACAAACATCATCTTCCTCATTTATTCATTCAACTGCCGTTTTCTGGAAAAGCCTTCCTTCATACATATTTCCTGAAAATTACAGTCTGCAGAAGTTCAAGTCTAATGTCAACAGATATCTTCTTTCATCTTCTCAATATCCAACCCAAGCATGGTACTAAGTACTATAGGTTCTAATACCTCTCGTGTTTGGGGTTTTCATAAAAAAAAAAATTAAAGATATTAATTTTAATAATTAAATTTTATCCCTATTCACTCCATTAAATACTTTAATTATTGAAGTAATTTATGGGTCAATATTGTGCATAATATTTAATATTAATATATAAACAAATTTTGTAATAGCTGTAAAAACTGTGATGGAATGTTTGGGTTTGTTTTTATGTGTAGATATATTCTTATTTCTGTGCATACTGGCCAATCAAAATATGCTTTTCAGTTGACTAGCTGGCCCATGGCCCTCTCCTTCTCTGATCCTCTTTTGATTATTTTCTTTCATTACTCTGTAAATTATGTTTGTTCCTTTAAGCATAAGTCAGTTGTCTTTAAAATAGCAAAGGGGATTTATAAAGTTATGTTATGCTCTCCATCTGAATAAAATAAACAAATCATCATCATTAATTAAGTTTGTATAAATTCTTGAAATCAGAAACTGTCCACTGCTCCCAGAATATATGAAATTGTGCATGCATATGGTCCAAATCCAAAGTGACTGGTAGCTTAATATTCCTTTTTTTTGCAATAGTTTTTTTTAAAAATAATTTCTCTCATATTCTAACTTTTAATAGACTTTTATATATACAGGATGTCTCAAACATATTGGTACAAACATTTAGGGGAGGTAGGTAACATCTAAAGGAATGTGAATCGCATAGGAACCCATAACCGGAAACATCACGGGAAAGTAGTAGCAGAGGCACAAGAAGCAGAAATGAGACAAGACAGTAATTAGTGGCAAACATTTATTTGACATAATATTAACAATGGAGTACGAGATGGATGCATTTCATTATGTTACAACAGATGCTCGAAGGTTCCACCATGAGACGCGATGCATGCGTGACACCGACACAGCATGGATTGGTGGACACGGTGGAACACACCTGGAGTTTCTTTGACAGTAGCAGCAGTGCAGACGAGTCTCACCACGAGATCCATTTCCATCTCCACAGGCGATTCATACACGATAGATTTGAGGGCCCCCCCCACAGAAAGAAATCAAGGCTCGATAAATCAGGCGAGTGTGGGGGCCAGGCAAAGGATCCACCATGGCCAATCCATCGATGCCCAAAACGCCTGTTCAAATGGTCACGAACACACCTTCCATAATGGGCAGGTGCCCCGTCACGTTGAAACCAAATGTTGCATCTCACATTTGCTGGAACATTGTCAAGTAACCCTGGTAGAACTTGTTCAAGAAAGATCTGATATTTAGCAGAGTTCATGCGGGATGGTAACAGGTATGGGCCGACTAAGCAGTCACCGACCATACCTGCCCACACATTTATTGCAAAGTGATGTTGTGCCACATGGGGGTGCACACCATGTGGGTTGTTGTGAGCCCCCACATGAGCATTGTGCTGATTGAATAAGCCTTCCCGAGTGAAATAAGCCTGATCCGTGAACAAAACATAGGCTGGAAAATTCAAGTCTTGTACACTTTCTTGGAGAAACCACTGCGCAAAAGCCACACATGCAGGATGATCTTTGGGGAGCAGTAACTGGACCCTTTGGAGATGAAAGGGATGTAAGGAATCGTCGTGCCAGACACGCTGTACACTACAACAAGACACTCCTAAGGCAGAGGCAACGGCACGTGTGCTGATAGTAGGATTATTCTGGATAGCATTCAACACACTTTCTTCCATGACAGG
Organism: Mastigoproctus giganteus; assembly: GCF_048544385.1. Lineage (NCBI taxonomy): Eukaryota > Metazoa > Arthropoda > Arachnida > Uropygi > Thelyphonidae > Mastigoproctus > Mastigoproctus giganteus. The sequence continues at coordinate 171,004,177 of NC_143584.1, read as the reverse complement.
AGTTGCGTCGAACATGGTCTGCCCGCACTACTCCTGTTACCGCTAAATAACCCATAATCGCACAAATTTTGAAGCACATGCGCAAACAAACGGTGATCCGGTACATGTCTGTCTGGGAAGCATTCTCCATAAATTCGTTGAGCAGTTTGTCCATTGCCCTCTGCTAATCCATACACTAGGTGCATGTCTGCCAGCTCACAGTTTGTATATTGATGCATGCTCTTCGTACGGTGACTACTGCTTGAATGAGTAAACCAGAAATTTTCCCTCTTGCGAACTGATGTACAGCGCCGTGTACTGACTTACGGTAACATTTCCGGTTATGGGTTCCTATGCGATTCACATTCCTTTAGATGTTACCTACCTCCCCTAAACGTTTGTACCAATATTTTTGAGACACCCTGTATATAAAATGACTATTTTGAATAAAGATGACTGGCATGATCTCTTCACCTTTCTTCTGGCAACTGTATCAGTGGCACATCCCACCATCTGCCTTAAGAGAGACAAAATCCCCGTGGATGATGGCCAACAGGTTCTTACCAGCCAGGACATTGCAGTCAATTCACAGCTTATCACATATGGGAATTGACTTTGATAAGCTTGTAGAAGATCAGAATTATTGAAGACGAACCTCGGTGTGGTTCACTGAGCTGCTGCCTAGCAGTTTTGTGTATTGCTGTCAACAACTGTGTATGCAATTGTGTGTAATTATTTGAACAAGTGTATATCTTGCACAGATTGTTTCAGTAGATGTGATGTTGAGATGAACTTTTTACTACAACTGACAGGACTCTAGGCAGAAATGTAGTGATGAGACTTTCATTTTATATTTTAGCTATTCTGTGTTATATTTTAGCTCTTCTTTTATATTTCATTTTATGCCAATCCTCTGGCATTTTCTGTCATGAAGGGAATTTGTCTCATACCTATTTACTACTATATTTATATTTGGTAGGACAAATATATATATATATATATATATATATATATATATGAATTTACATATTGTTAACCTTAATTATAATATATCTTAAAAATTATATACAGGGTGGCCATAATTAAAGTATCCCTATTCAGAGCTTTCTGTAGCTGTAAGTAATAAGTGAAATGCCACCAAAATTAGTAAGTAAACTATTCAAGGCATGGGGAGAAGGATCCCATGGAAAAAAAAAATTAGTTCCAAAATCTGCCAATAGGAGATAATATGGTGCTGTGCAAGAGGAAAGACATGACAACGTACCAACAAATAAATAAGACAAACCTTAATGAAATTACAAATTTTTATTTGTCCTCTCTGGAAAAAAACAGAAAGAAACTGAATTGCACTAAGGTTTTAAATCCAAACTAAAAAATAACACCTAAGAGAGCAGAAAATTTGCATAAATCTGAGTTAATTTAATTTTCCCAGCAGCAGAGAGCTATATTGGCACAACACGAACATCACAAGCATATTCTGTAAGTTTACTGTTAACAATGCGTCTCACTCTGCCTGATTGCGCTTTAATTGCAAAGTTCTTCTACGTTAATGGATGCAATGCAGTAGCTGCTCTGCATGAATTTAGACACTATAAGAACTTATGTCAAGGTCCTTTATCAGCTGTGGAAGTTAGAAGGATGATTAACAAATTTGAGGAAACTGGGTCCTTTGTTGTTAAAGAAGCCTGTTTCACCTCTGGTAGCAGAGGAAGTTGCAATGGCTATCGTCGACCAATCTATGGATACAGCTGCTGGAATTAGTAGCAATGCACGAGGAGTAGCAAGTCAATTGGATGTCCCATATTCCACTGTGTGGAAAATTCTTCAGAAACTAATCCACTATTATCCATACAAGATAAGTCGTCAGCAGCAGCTGCAAAGAGATGATCCTGAAAAACGAATGGCATTTGCTTTAACATTTTTGACCAGAATGGAAATGGATGATGCCTGACCACGGAACATTCTTTGGGAAGATGACGCCCATTTTTATCTCGATAGGACTGTCAACACCCAAAACTACCAAATATGGGATTCAGAAGCACCGCGTACTATTCAGCAAATCCCATTGCACTCACCGAAAATCACCGTCTGGTGTAGTGTGACTTCAAATTTCATCCTAGGGCAATGCTTTTTCGAGGAATTGCACCCAGCAGGAGCAGCCACCTGTGCCGTTACAGCACAAAGATATCATTACATGCTGAGCAGTTTCATTATTCCTCAACTGCAGCAGAGAGGTTGCCTGGATGAGACAATTTTTATGCAAGATGGGGCTCCTCATATCACATGACCAGTACAGCAGCTTCTGCGGCATCACTTTACTGCAGAAAGAGTCAGTTGTTTGTTTCCCATTCCAACACGTTCGCCTGACATTACACTATGTGATTTTTGGCTGTAGGTCACGTCAAGGCCAGTGTCTATCAAGGATGTGTCCCTAACCTAGCTGTCTTAAAGGACAGCATAACGCAGCATGTGTGGAACATTATTCCAGAGATGTTGCATTCTGCAGCCTAGCACACTGTGCATCGAATGCAATTTGTGTTCCAGAACAATGGTAATCACATCGAAAACCAACTCCACCATCAGTGACATCATCGATCATTGGGAGAAAACTGTGAGTAAGTTTGGAGCTGTGAAACCATTTCCTCTGTCATTTAGTTCAGTTTCTTTCTGTTTTTTTGCAAAGAGCACAAATAACAATTTAGAAATTGCAAATAGAAATCGGAGTGTCACCAAAGATAAGCATAGGAGCAGAAGAATCCTTTTTGGGTGATATAAGGCAAGACTGAGTTTTAGAAGGATTAAAATCAACTAAGTCCTCTGTGCCCCACTGGAGAATTCCCTGGAGATCGTCATTTAAGGAATTGGTAGCGGATATTCGAGAAGTTGAAGCTGATTGAGCAGGGAAAGGTATCTCAAAATGGAAAGTGGAATGCAATGTGCTATCATCGGCAAAACTATGGATAGGATTTCCAGTCAATGGAAGAAGGTCATTAATATACAAGAAGAAAAGAGTGGAGAAAAGAACTGAACTTTGGAGGATACTAGCATTAATGGAGAAGTCAGCATTAATGGAGAAGACAGAGAGCCATCTACCAACACCCTCAGTGAGCAATCAGAGAAAAACTGGATAACCAATTACAAAAAACAGTTGGAAAATCATAAGATGGAACCTTGTTTAGAAGACCTTTATGCCAAACACGATCGAAAGTCTTTGAGATGTCAAGAGCACAAATGCTTGTTTCACCAAATTTTTCCATTGAATTTGTCCATAAATGCATAACATAAACTAGAATATCACCAGTGGATCGACACTGATGGAATCCATACTGGCAATCATTGATCAGACAGAAGGTTTCTAGGTAGTTTAAGAGTTGGCAGTTAATTGATTTCTCCATTAATTTAGAAAGAGTAGAAGTAATTGCAACGGGACAATAATTGGATGGGTGGGATTTGTCACCCTTTTTAGGAACTGGCTGAATATAAGCAAATTTCTAAGCAGAAGGAAAAACACCTTTGGAATAAGATAGTGAAAAAAGACGGCAAAGAACAGGAGTAAGTTCAGGAGCACAGGTTTTGAGAACAAGTGGAGAAATACCATCAGGACCTGGAGCTTTCTTTGCATCAAGCTTCGTCAAAATCCTTCTGACATCCTTTTGACGGAAGACCACAGGAGGCATTGAATGGAGTGTGTTGGGAATGGTGGGAAGTGTTTTGCCAAGATCATTAATACATGAATTGGAAGAAAAATTGGTGCTAACAGGTCAACTTTATCCTTGGCTGAAGTGACAACAGAACCATCTCGTTTTGACATAGGTGGGAGCAGAGATGGGCAAAAGTTGTGGCCAATAGCTTTGGCAAGAGACCAGAATGCTCGGCTACCATTAGGGCAATGAAGCAAGTTTTCTACTCTTAGCCTGTTCAAAATATAGTTTGGACTGATTAATAACCACTTTACAATTGTTGCGAGCAATTGTAAATTGTTGTCAATTGTAATTTTCATTTTCTGCCTACACAATTGTTGTGTAGGCAGAAAATGAAACTGAAGAATTGGAAACAAGCCAATTATGATATTAGCATTAGTAGAGGCATATGATGCAAGAAAGCAAGCTTATGCAGCATCAGCCAAAAAAAAAACAAAACAAAATTCCACTTCACCCCTCCGTTCGTTCCAAATACCTGTCCAGCTGACCCTTAAATTTATTTAGACTGTCAACAAGGTATGGAAGTCTGTTCCACCAACCAACTACCTGCTGGCTAAAGGCAAATTTCCGCACATCTATCCTACATCTGTCTTTCCTCAATTTGAATTTATGCCCTCTCAGGTGATTATTCTGAGCAAGAGGTAGAATCCAGTCAGCATTCAGCACGCTCAAACCATTCAAGGCTTTATACACCTCTATCAGATCATCTCGCCGGTGCCTAGTCTCCAGACGCTGTAATTTGCAAAACTTAAGCCTTTCTTCGTAAGAGCAACCCTTTGTTCCATTCACTAATCTTGTTGCCCTTCTCTGTACTCGTTCCAGCAGCTCTACATCCTTCTTGAAATGAGGCCTCCAGACCTGTATACAGTACTCGAGGTGTGGCCTGACCATTGCCTTATACAATGGAATAATCACCTCCTTATCTCTGCTAGAAAAATTCCTGTATATCATTGACAAGATATACAGCAGAAGGAAAAACACCTTTGCTACTCTTGTAGCCCGTCTCCACTGCTCAGAGAACTTCATATCTGCCTGCACAATTACCCCCTGGTCTTTTTCATTCTCTACCACTGTCAGTGTAGTACCACAGAGTTGATACATTGCTCTGGGGTTGCTGTTTCCCCTATGTAGTACTTTACATTTGTCAATGTTAAACTTCATGTGCCACCTCTCAGCCCATCTGCTCAACCTTTCCAGATCCTGTTGCAGCAGCATAGCATCTGTAGTGTCCTTAACAACTCTGCCAACCTTTGTATCGTGTGCAAACTTGGACATTAAGCTTGATATACCATCATCAATATTATTTATAAATACAGAAAACAATAATGGACCCAACACCGAACCCTGAGGGACTCCACTAATAACATAAGTCCACGATGAGCAGTGTCCATTGATTACCACTCTCTGTCTTCTCCCCCTCAACCACCCCTTTATCCATAGCAGCAATTTGCCTCCAATGCCACACTGCTCCAGTTTGTGCAGCAGTCTTCCATGTGCAACAGTATCAAAAGCCTTTTTGAGATCCAAGTATGTAATATCAAAGTTATTCCCTGTATCCAGTTCTTTTGTGACTGCATCATAGTATCCAATCAAATTGGTCAGGCAAGACTTCCCCTTAACAAAACCGTGCTGTGTCTGAGCTATATAGCTGAAGTCTTGTCTAGATGATCCTGCAGTGCTTCTTTAACCAGTGCCTCCATTAATTTTCCTGGAACAGAAGTTAAACTCACAGGTCTATAATTACTTGTGTCAGCCTTTGATCCTCCTTTGTGAATTGGGGTCACATTTGCACATCTCCAGTCTATGGGTACCTCCCCTGAGTTCAAGGAAGCTCTCATAATTATGGCTAAGGGTTTGCTTACTTCCTTTGCTGCCTCCTTTAATATAACTGGATAGATCCCATCCACCCCAGGTGCCTTTCTTGTGTTTATCTTCAACAATTTCTCCTCCACTTTACTTTCAGTTATTACAAGATTATCCAGCTTTCTGCCAGAGTTGAATACACCTCTGTCATTTCCCTCGCTGAATAACTCCTCATGTGTGAATATCGATGCAAAATATTCATTTAGTTTGTTAGCTACCTGAGCAGGATCATCATTGATATCAAGTGGACCAATCTGATTCATCCCCTTCCTTCTAGAGTTTACATAAGTAAAGAACTCTTTGCTGTTTTTCTTTGCATCCCTTGCCAAAGATTTCTCATAATCTGCCTTTGCCTGCCTAACCTCCTTTGTAACTTGGTTACAGATCAACATGTATCTATCATAGGCTTCTGTGTCACATGTTAATTTATATGTATCCCATGCATTTTTCTTCTCTGCCATATGTCTCATTAGTTCATCTGACATCCATTTATGCCTAAACCTTGAACAATATTTCTTAGTTGGTATGTAAAGCCTATTGGAAACAAGCCAATTACGATATGCAATGTTCTTCTCTTGAACAGCCTTAGCACATTTATTGGAAAACCAAGGTTTACATAAATGACGAGATTTTAAAGTGGAGTGTGGAATAAAGGATTCCATTCCTACAAGAATAATTTCATTGACACGACCCGAGCAACCGTTGAATCAGAAGTATTGAAACAGTAATCCGACCAAGGAAAAGAAGAAAAGAAATCTTGCAGGTCATTCCATTTTGCATTCTTGTAATACCAAACAATACGAGGTTGGGAATTGCCATGAGATAATGGCTCCATTGGAGAAGAGACAATCTCCAAGTTGTAATCTGAGGTGCCTAAAGGACCACTCACTTCGACCGTGTACTTAGAAGGGTTGTTTGTGAGAAAAAGATCAAGCGTGTTGGCTGTATGGTTAGGCTTGTCCGGTATTCTTGTAGGTAAATGAACAATCTGCAAGGTCATTAGTAATTGCAAAAGCCTCGGCATCTCGACCAACTGGTCAGTGTGACTAGAAAACGGAAGCCAGCTGGAGTTGTGAACATTAAAATCATCAAGGAAAATTATCTCACTGTTAGGAAAGTTGGGCTGGAGAAAGTCAATTGCAAAGAGAGAGCTCCAAGTGATTAGTGGTGTTGGGAGAACGATAGAGAGAACAGATGAATTTGACACAATGAAGTAGAGAGATTTTAAGCCAGAGATGATCGAAAAGAGGAGATTCTAAATTACCATGTCTCTGACTGGGAAATTGGTATGGACATATGCACAAATACCACCTTTGAGGCGAAAGGAATCATACAGGGAATAATTTGGGCAACTGAGATGAGCAGTAGTTGAATCTACTGATAAATGAGATTCTGTCAGAAAAAGTAAATGGGGTTTGGCAGACTGCAAATGGAAATGGACATCATTGAGATTAGAATTGAGACCACGTATATTTGTGAAATGAACTAGGAAGTGTTTGGGAGGTTTAGATCTTTTCGCAGATAATCTTACTGTATTAATTTGACAATTCGTGGTGTATTCAATAGTGAAAAAAAGTGGGAGGGACATGCTATATGAAGGAATGAAATTTTTGGATATGGCATACACATGGTAGGAATATACCCAGATCCTTGATATAACGTGGCCTTGAAAATGCCTGCCCCCCACCCCCACATACACACTACTCGGACTCCCTTCAGTCACTATCTGGCAGATTAAAAAAACCCATACTCAGTTTGCACGAATCCGTCCCGAATTAGTGGTGTAAACTAACCTAACCTTTTCTCACTAAAATGGAAGTCGGTAAATCTGCATTTACTGGAGCAATTGGATGACTTAGCGTAAAACTATGTGACTTGCTGTTTTTGTCATCAAGGAGGAGTGACGCCAAACTCATTGACAGAAACAAGCCACATCCCACACAATAAATGTTTCTAGAGGAGGTTATGTGACATAAAAATATGTCAGTGGAGCTGAAATTAAGAAAAAGAAACAGCAATTTTTTTTTTTTTAATAACTAACAAAAATTAACACCACATACAACCACTGATTCTTCTTGCCCTTATATTACTAGATGATTTCATGCCTTAACAATGAAGTATTCAGTCAGGGCCAGCCAACTTTTTTTCCAGGCTGCTCAATATACATACTTAAATTGGCATTTTGAATATGCACTTGTATAGGTGTAATACACAAAAGCTGTATGGACTAGATTAGTGCTTTTCAAGTACTGCCTGTGGAACCCTTTTGCGATTTTGTTTTGTAGAATACCAATGTATACTTAAGAATGGTAATATACACATGTACATATTAAATAAAACGTTGATAACAAAACATTTGCAGAACTCTTGAGATTCCAGGGTTCTGGGAACATAGATTGGAACCTCTGAGCCAGAGTACAATAGGAACTGGGGCAGTATAGTGTGACTAGCCAAATATGTCAAAAACAAGTCTTCATTAAGAAGACAGGAACTTTGTAAAACTTTAGTTTATGAAAGAAAATTAACCTGCCTTAGTACATCTTTGTGGCTTAATCACTACAGAAAACTAGACTATATAGTTAGACTAACAGCGCTATTCTACTCCTCCATGGCGGTTTATTGGTTTTGCCATGAGTTATTCATGTTTAATGGTCTGGTTTTGAATCCTGTTGGAGAATGGAGCAATTTGAAGTCTCTTCAATTAGGGCTGTAGTTAGCATAACTCAAGCAGAGGGTGTAAGATTTTACTGCAAGTTACTCCTAGTTTTTCAGGCTGTGCAACATAATATTGGCCCATGAATGCTGCACACTTGTACAGACGCATTATGTGACAAATTGTAAACCCATTAGTTAAGTTCATATTTAAAAATGAGCTCATTAAATTCTGATTAATATCACAAACTTGATTCCTGGTGGAGACTTTTTTGAATGATGTGTGATTTATTATGTTTTTAGATAGGAGGGAGTATATGATGGGATAGGAGGGAGTATATGATGAGAGCCCTGTCAATCAATTCGGCCCTGGAAAGATTGTGCAGGGCTCAAGGGGTAGAATTTTTTTCAGCCTGGTCTGTACTTGTTAACAGGAGAGACTGCTTCTACAGGGATGGGATACACTTAAATAGAAAGGGTGCAAGAATGTTTGCTGATGCTATCGAGGCAATGTTAGGTGGGTCGGAAAACTGCTAGATTGGGGGGATACAAGGACTAATAGATTAACAGTAGCCACTGGCAGAGGTGAAAGTGATTCTTGCACTGCTTCTATTGGAATGAGCCGCAGCCTGGAAAATAAGATGCAGGATATTTCAGAGACTGCTGGGAATCATTGGGGTACAAGTAAACACATGGGTTGTGTTAGGGTAGCTAAGAAAAAGAACAGGTGCATGTATACTTGTGTGTACACCAATGCTAGGAGTTTAGTAAATAAATTTGATGAATTTGAGGTATTGCTCAAAACATCAAAGGCAGATATTGTGGGGATTTCAGAGACGTGGTGTCACACAGATATAAGAAATGCAGAACTGGAATTTGGGGAGTACAATGTCTACAGAAAGGATAGACAGGATAGGAAGGGAGGAGGGGTTATGCTATTAGTTAAAAAACACATAAAATCCAAGGAAGTGAAGCCAGTCGACATCGCTGGACAGTGCAGTGTCGAGTCAGTTTGGTGTGACATAAGCATTGGGAGATCAAAATTGAGAGTAGGAGTGTGCTATAGGCCTAATGACTCTGATGAGTATAATAAGAAACTGTTCGGAGAAATAGAGTGGGCCAGTAAATCAGAGAGTCTTATAATGGGGGATTTTAATTTCCCAGATATTGACTGGAATTTGGGGGCTGGTCACTCACACAGTAGCAAGGCTTTTGTGGATTTATTGGATGATTGTTTTCTACATCAGCATGTTCGGGAGGCAACTAGAGGGAGTAATACTCTTGATTTGATTATCAGTAGTGATTCTTCATGCATTAAGAATCTGCAGATAAATGAACCACTTGGTGGCAGTGATCACAGTGTGCTGAAGTGGGAGTTACTCAAAGAGGTAACTACCATTAGGGGTAAAGGGAAGGGGTATTGCTTTCGTAAAGGCGACTACAATGGACTGAGACAGTATTTAAATTCTATACAGTGGGATCAACTGATGATATTGCCAACAGCAAATTCAAAATGGGAAGCATTCAAAGAACTTATCGTGGAAGCTACTAGGCTTTACATACCAACTAAGAAATATTGTTCAAGGTTTAGGCCTAAATGGTTGTCAGATGAACTAATGAGGCATATGGCAGAGAAGAAAAATGCATGGGATACATACAAATTAACACGTGACACGGACGCCTATGATAGATACAAGTTGATCTGTAACCAAGTTACAAAGGAGGTTAGGCAGGCGAAGGCAGATTACGAGAGATCCTTGGCAAGGGATGCGAAGAAAAACAGCAAAGAGTTCTTTACTTATGTAAACTCTAGAAGGAAGGGGATGAATCAGATTGGTCCACTTGAGATCGATGGGTCAACTGTTGATGACCCTGCTCGGGTAGCTAACAAACTAAATGAATATTTTGCATCGACATTCACACATGAGGAGTTATTCAGCGAGGGGAATGCCAGAGGTGTATTCAACTCTAGCAGTAAGCTAGAGAATCTTGTAATAACTGAGAGCAAAGTGGAGGAGAAATTGTTGAAGATAAACACAAGAAAGGCACCTGGGGTGGATGGGATCTATCCAGTTATATTAAAGGAGGCAGCAAAGGAGGTAAGCAAACCCTTAGCCATAATTATGAGAGCTTCCTTGGACTCAGGGGAGGTACCCATTGACTGGAGATGTGCAAATGTGACCCCAATTCACAAAGGGGGATCAAAGGCTGACACAAGTAATTATAGACCTGTGAGTTTAACTTCTGTTCCCGGAAAATTAATGGAGGCACTGGTGAAAGAAGCACTGCAGGATCATCTAGACAAGACTTCAGTTATAGCTAGGACACAGCATGGTTTTGTTAAGGGGAAGTCTTGCCTGACCAATTTGATTGGATACTATGATGCAGTCACAAAAGAACTGGATGCAGGGAATAACTTTGATATTATATACTTGGATCTTAGAAAGGCTTTTGATACTGTTGCACATGGAAGACTGCTGCACAAATTGGAGCAGTGTGGCATTGGAGGCAAGTTGCTGCTATGGATAAAGGGGTGGTTGAGGGGGAGAAGACAGAGAGTGGTAATCAATGGACACTGCTCATCGTGGACTAATGTTATTAGTGGAGTCCCTCAGGGTTCAGTATTGGGGCCTTTATTGTTTTCTGTATTTATAAATGATATTGATGATGGTATATCAGGCTTAATGTCCAAGTTTGCAGACGATACGAAGGTTGGCAGGGTTGTCAAGGACACTACTGACACTATGCTGCTGCAACAGGATTTGGAAAGGTTGAGCAGATGGGCTTCGAGGTGGCAAATGAAGTTTAACATTGACAAATGTAAAGTACTACATATGGGAAACAGCAACCCCAGAGCAACGTATCAACTCTGTGGTACTACACTGACAGTGGTAGAGAATGAAAGGGACCTGGGGGTGGTGGTGCAGGCAGATATGAAGTTCTCTGAGCAGTGCAGACGAGCTGCAAGAGTAGCTCATGGTGTATTGTCAATGATATATAGGAATTTTTCTAGCAGGGATAAGGAGGTGATTATTCCCTTGTATAAGGCAATGGTCAGGCCACACCTAGAGTACTGTATACAGGCCTGGAGGCCTCATTTCAGGAAGGATGTAGAGCTGCTGGAACGAGTACAGAGAAGGGCAACTAGATTGGTGAATGGGACAAAGGGGTTCTCTTACGAAGAAAGGCTTAAGTTTTGCAAATTACAGTGTCTGGAAACTAGGCACCAGCGGGGTGATCTGATAGAGGTGTACAAAGCCTTGAATGGTTTGAGCATGCTCAATGCTGATGGGATTCTTCCTCTAGCTCAGAAAAATCACCTGAGAGGGCATAAATTCAAATTGAGGAAAGACAGATGTAGGATAGATGTGCGGAAATTTGCCTTTAGCCAGCGGGTGGTTGGTGGGTGGAACAGACTTCCATCCCTTGTCGTGGAAGTTGATAGCCTAAATAAGTTTAAGGCTCAGCTGGACAGGTATTTCGAACGAACAGAGGGGTGAAGTGGAAGTGGTTATTTTTATTTATTTATGTTACTTTTTTTTTTTTTTTTTTTTTTTTGGCTGATGCTGCATAAGCTTGCTTTCTTGCATCAAATGCCTCTACTAATGCTAATGCTAATGCTAATGCTAGATGCAAAGCTCAAGGCCAATATCGCAAACAAACATATATTCAAGAATATATGTTTGATAATGTATAGTAGACTCTTGAGATTTTTCTGCACTATGTGGAATTCTCTTGCCATCTCCTGCCACAGAAATACTTTATGGTGATGAAAAATTAAGTTATACTAGTGTGTTTCGGTGGTATAAGTAGTTCAAAGATGGATGTGGGGATGTTTGCAATTACCCTAGATGTGGGCATCTGTCAACCTCTTGAAATGAGGAGAGAGTTGCAGAAGTTCAGGAAATTATGGAAAGAGATAGCCATTTCACCCTCAGAATGATGGCTGATGAGTTGGATATGAATAAGGATATGATTTGTCAAATTCTCTCTGAAGATTTGGGGAATAGGAAGGGCCGTGCAAAATTTGTGCTGCATAGATGAGCAGAAGCAACAAAGAGTGTCATGCAAAGACTTCATCCAGACTTGTCAAAACAATCCTAATTTCCTTGCCTGTATTGTCACTGGAGATGAGTGTTGGGTGTTTTAGTACAATCCAGATATAAAGCATCAGAGCATGTAGTAACTTCAAAATTGTCACCAAAGCCCAAAAAGTTTCATTTACAGAAGTTCAGGATGAAGATGGATGGATCATGTGATGTTGATCATGTTTTTTGACAAATGGTGTTATTCACAAGGCATTTGTACCCGAAGAGGAGAGTCAATGCTGCATTCTATGTACAGGTGCTTCAGAGACTATTGAAGCACATTTCCAGAGTGAGGCCACAATTTTGAGAGAAAGGTGGCTGGTTCTTGTTGCATGACAATGCCCCTGGCCTTTCTCGCTTGTGGTGAAGACATTTCTGACGAAACTTGGCAGTGTATAGATCAGTCATCCGCCCTATTCTCCCACTAGCACTAGTAGACTTCTTCCTCTTTTCCAAGGTGAAAATTGCCCTCAGAAGAAAGATTTAAGGATGTTGAGGACATAAAGAAAAACATAACTGCCAAACATAATATTTTTGTATGCCTTCATTGACTCTTTTCAGAAACTTTTAGAATGGTCTAATAAGTGCATTCAATCAGGTGGTGATTACACTTTAAATAAAAATAGAACCATTTTTGAGCTCCTTCACTGTGTTCTTTTTGTTGCACCAGTCTGGTAACTTTATTGCCATACCTATGTGCATTCTTTCTGTAACACGTTCTTATTGTGTTCAATGAGAATTTGTTATTGTGTGAGTTTCTGTGTAAAATTTCGAAAGAATTTATTAGAGTTCATTGAATTGTACAGATAAATCCTTGTTTACTGAAAGTTAAATTGAGGGGCTATACAGATAATATTTAAAGAACTGTGAAGTTTGATGTTTATATGAAAAAAGCCAAGAGAATTCAAATTCAGTATCACAGCAACATCACATTCCTGATGTTCCTGTGATGTCATCATTTTTTTTTTTTTTTTATGTGAACCCCAAACACGAGAGGTATTAGAACCTATAGTACTTAGTACCGTGCTTGGGTTTGAGGTTAAGAAGACGAAAGAAGATATTTGTTGACATTGGACTTGAACTTCTGCAGATTGTAATTTTCAGGAAATACGTATGAAGGAAGGTTGTTCCAGAAAACGGCAGTTGAATGAATAAATGAGGAAGATGAAAAGTTGGTTCTGTGGGTTTGAAGTTGGACAGTAAATGGATGTTGGCTGGTGGCGGCACGTGTTCGGACTGTTTTGAAAGAGAGAGCGGGAATTATAGAAGCCAAATCAGAAGAACAGTGCCCATGGAAGTATCTGTAGAAGAGGCATGCAGCAGAAACAGTGCGTCTATGAGAAAGCGAGTTGAGAGACTCTGTTAGAGATGAATCATTAATTAACCTAACTGCCCTCTTCTGAATGGAATCAAGAAGCCGGAGAGAGGTTTTGGGGGCACCACCCCAGATATGGGAACAATATTCCATGGCAGGGCGAATTTGCGATTTATACAGAGTGAGCAGCTGTTTGGAAGAAAAGTAACGCCGAGAGCGAAAGAGAAAAAGTTTTTTAGATGCAGAGGAAGCAATATTTGTAATGTGCTTGTGCCAAGAGAGATTAGAAGTCAGGGTAATCCCCAAAAGAGATATATCATTTTGCCTAGAAATCGGAGTGTCACTAAAGATAAGTATAGGAGCAGAAGAATCCTTTTTGCGAGATATAAGACAAGACTGAGTTTTAGAAGAGTTGAAATCAACTAAGTTGTCTTTGCCCCACTGGAGAATTACCTGAAGATCGGCATTTAAGGAATTGGTAGCAGATTTTCGAGAAGTTGAAGCTGATTGAGCAGGACAAGGTTTCTCAAAATGGAAAGTGGAATGCAATGTGCTATCATCGGCAAAACTATGGATAGGATTTTCAGTCAATGGAAGAAGGTCATTGATATACAAGAGGAAAAGAGTGGGGGAAAGAACTGAACCTTGGGGGACACCGGCATTAGTGGAGAAGTTAGAAGACAGAGAGCCATCTACCATCACCCTCAGTGAGCGATCAGAGAGAAAACTGGATAACCAATTACTAAAAACAGTTGGCAAACCATAAGATGGAAGCTTGTTTAGAAGACCTTTATGCCAAACACGATTAAAAGCCTTTGAGATGTCAAGAGCAACTACTTGTGTTTCACCGAACCTTTCCATTGAATTAGTCCATAAATGGGTAACATAAGCCAGAATATCTCCAGTGGATCGACACTGACGGAATCCATACTGGTGATCGTTGATCAGACGGAAGGTTTCTAGGTAGTTTAAGAGTTGGCGGTTAATTGATTTCTCCATTACTTTAGAAAGAGTAGAAGTAATTGCAATGGGATGATAATTGGATGGGAGGGATTTGTCACCCTTTTTAGGAACTGGCTGGATATGAGCAAATTTCCAAGCAGTAGGAAAGACACCTTTGGAATAAGAAAGTGAAAAAAGGCGGCAAAGAATAGGAGTAAGTTCAGGAGCACAGGTTTTGAGAACAAGTGGAGAAATACCATCAGGACCTGGAGCTTTCTTAGCATCAAGATTCATCAAAATCCTTCTGATATCCTTTTGACGGAAGACCACAGGAGGCATTGAATGGAGCGTGTTGGGAATGGTGGGAGGTGTTTTACCAAGATCATTAATACATGAGCTGGAAGAAAAATGGGATGCTAGCAGGTCAGCTTTATCCTTGGCTGAAGTGACAACAGAACCATCTGGTTTGGACAGAGGTGGGAGCAAAGATGGGCAAAAGTTGCGGCCAATAGCTTTGGCAAGAGACCAGAATGCTCGGCTACCATTAGGGCAAGAAGCAAGTTTTCTACTCTTAGCCTGTTCAAACTCTAGTTTGGACTGGTTAATAACTGCTTTACAACTGTTGCGAGCTTTGGTGTAGGCAGAAAATGAAACTGAAGAATTAGAAACAAGCCAATTACGATATGCAACATTCTTCTCTTGGACAGCCTTAGCACATTTATTGGAAAACCAAGGTTTAGATAAAGGACGAGACTTTAAAGTGGAGTGTGGGATAAAGGATTCCATTCCTGCAAGAATAATTTCACTGACACGATCAGAGCAAACGTTGACATCAGAAGTTTTGAAACAGTAATCCGACCAAGGAAAAGAAGAAAAGAAGTCTCGCAGGTCATCCCATTTTGCATTCTTGTAATGCCAAACAACACGTGGTTGGGAATAGTCATGAGATAAAGGTTCCATTGGAGAAGAGACAATCACCAAGTTGTGATCTGAAGTGCCTAAAGGACCTCTCACTTCGACCGTGTACTTAGAAGGGTTGTTTGTGAGAAAAAGATCAAGCGTATTGGCTGTATGATTAGGATTGTCCGGTATTCTTGTAGGTAAATGAACAATCTGTGCTAGGTCATTAGTAATTGCAAAAGCCTCAGCATCTCGACCTGCTGGGTCGGTGTGACTAGAAAACGGAAGCCAGCTGGAGTTGTGAACATTAAAATCACCAAGGAAAATTACTTCACTGTTAGGAAAGTTGGACTGGAGAAAGTCAAGTTGCAAAGAGAAGAAGTCAAAGAGCTCCAAGTGATTAGTGGAGTTGGGAGAACGGTAGAGACAACAGATGAATTTGACACAATGAGGTAGAGAGATTTTAAGCCAGAGAAGATCAAAGAGAGGAGATTCCAAATTGCCAAGTGTCTGACAGGGAATATGAGAATGGACATATGCACAAGTACCACCTTTGAGGCGAAAGGAATCATACAACGAATAATTTGGGCATCTGAAATGAGCAGTAGATGAATCAACCGATAACTGAGATTCTGTCAGAAAAAGTACATGGGGTTTGGCAGACTGCAAGTGGAAATGGACATCGTTGAGATTAGAATTGAGACCACGTATATTTGTGAAATGAATTAGGAAGTCCATGGTAAAAGTTCATACAGCATGTCCCACCAAGAAAAAGTAGGTGGGACATGCTGTATGAAGTAATGAAATTTTTGGATATGGCATACATGTGGTAAGAATATACCCAGATCCTTGACATAACGTGGCCTCGACAATGCTCCCCGCATGCACACTACTCGGACACCCTCCAGTCACTATCTGGCAGAGTAGAGGCAGCAAGATTATACACTAGATGATCCGGAAGCTTCCTAGAGAGTTACCAATAGGTTCAGTCCGGTGTACTAACTAGCGGCCGGCCTGCGAACACCGTTTTAGAGCTGTACCCTCGAAATGTAAGGAATATTGGATCTCGCCACGACGTTCATCATAACCTCAAAAGTCATCAATCATACTGCATGATGGAAGAGATAGGGAAAGGTCAACCGGAACTTAGCTCTAGAGACTAAACATGGGTTCCACCATTTCAAGCCTCCAATAAGCAAAGTGGTGGTATTTCACCAGTTGATGACAGTCATCTACCACCTAGTACTGCCTGGTAACATAGAGGGGGCGGCGTTCCTCCATGTGGTGTGAATGCCACACCTCGACCCCTGCTTACGTTGGTTCACACCTGGGTGGTCACCCACCATGTACTTGTGCATGGAGGTTATACCCAGGATTACTAACAGTCCCACCATCGTGAAGGTGCAAGCAGAGGATTTGGCTGTCACAGACCGTCCAGACTTCGCCGAAATTGGGTCCACTTGACTTGAGTGTCACCCGAATATCAGTTCCATTAGCGTTTTAGACTCCCAGATAGCAAGTACAGCTTGTCTGGCATATCTGAGAGAATGTCTGTGACAACCTCAAGGACCAGTTTGATGACAACCAGTACTTAACATGTTTATTTACCATGCTCCTAGGGACATTTGTATCAAATTTCATGTCATTTTATCATGAAATTTGATACAAATGTCCCTAAGATTAGTCTTGAAGTTTTGAAAAGGATCAGAGCTGCTGTTCTAACTTTATAGCAATGTTCCTGTAGGGAGAAACTGAAAGGCAATGCGAATCGGACCTAAAACCTCCTCAGGGCCCAACAAAATGTGTGAAAATTGGGTGTTGATTCAGCTTTTCCTATCAATTAATGTCTGAATGTCTGAAACATACATAGATAATGTGATGAAAGAAAAAAAATGTCAGGTTTCTAAAATTAGTATGATTTTAATGAAATTTGGAACAGTTTGGCAAATCTTTTCAAAAGATCTGAAAATAATTTCACTGGAAGTTGAGTTATGTGCAAATGGACAGACACAGTGAAGACAATAGGCACTTTATGTGGTTGTGAATGCACCTACAAATTAACTTAGACTAACAAATAAAACTAAATTTCTTTTTAAATATGGTATGGCCACTGTGGATTAAACAATCAAAAGCTGCAACTTCATTGCAGCTTTTGATTGTTTAATTGTGTATAATATATAATAATATAGGAATATTAGAATATATATGTAAATTGATCACTCCATGTGTTTTTATGTTTCTAATTAGATTAAAGTAGTGGTCAGACAATAGAAGACAAATGCATCTTGTGTAATCTTTTTATATCACAGTCATGGAATAAATTTTAATATATAGTATTATATTTTTCTTTTTTACGCCCCTAGTTTAAAATATGTGAAGAGCCACTTTGTGATCTTCAATTAAAGATATGGAGAGGATTTTGTGAAAGAGGCAACCATTTTGTCAGTATTAAAGCTTTCCCATTAAAAAAAAAAAAAAAAAAAAAAAAAAAATGTCACCAGTAATACCTGAAGGTCCAATTCTTCATGTTGTGGTTGTTGGATTTCATCATAAAAAAGGATGCTTAGTGAGTATTCTTAATTTTTTATCTTGTATTCTTTCTGTACTTTTATCTTACATTTTTTCCTTTTCTAAAGTGATAGTTACTTTATATAAATTAATATTTCATAATATTTATATCTGCTATTCTCTCTCTCACTTACACACAAACATGCATGCAAACACACACACACACACACACACAAACATGCATGCAAACACACACACACACACACACACACACACACACACACACACACACACACACACACACACACACACACACACACACACACATATATAGTCGTTAAATGCATTCAGTGCAGTTTAAAAATATTGTCAATAAATTTTCTCATAACAGCTCCAGGCAGCAGTGCGTAGCACACGCTTCTTGATTAGACCGGGGTTCGAGCCATCGCCACCAAATACGGAGGATGCGGAAAGGTCAGAGAATGACCACCGCATATCCCGGAGCAATATGGCCTTAGTTGCTAATGCTCCTAAAAACCAAATAACAATCATAACAGCTCCAGAAAGCTGGAGAATCCCTGAGGTAGATACTGGTCCTGACTGCCCCTTCTAACAGACTAGGATTACTTCCTCCCCATACCACTGGTGCGCGTTCTAAAGTGAATAGGTGTTGACCTTTACTGGTTTATGATAAAAAAAATATATATATATATAGTGAAATACACAAATATTTTGTTGTAAGGAAGTTCTTGCTCTTCTCCTTGAGTCATTTCCTCTGAACTAATCAGGAATTGTAAATGTCTTCATTCGCAGGGTTACACAAACTTTCACTGGGCCTCATTTCATTAAAGAATTGTAATGCATCTGTTTCATTTTGTAATGAAATTGATGCTACCCATTATCATGAATAAGATTTTCCAGAAAGAGAATTCAAGTTCAGAGAACATATCCTTATTCCAATTAAAGCAACCCATTAATTGTCATACTTTGCATTCTAGGCATTGGCAAAGGGTTTTGAAGTTTGTCCAAAACTGACACTTAAACAGTATACAGTGCTTTTAAGAAACAAACTTGTTATAGTTCCCCAAGACATCATTTCAAGTCCAGCTATCATTTAACTTGCCAGTACGGTGTCATATTTCAATCAGTCTTATCAACAGCTGCATCAGAGAATGAAAGAGCTTAAAGATATATGGCAGAAGACAACAGGTTTTCATTTCCAGAACCTCAATTGTTAAGATACTCAATGATTTTGTCTAGCCTGATTCCACCCTTCTCTATTCCCATACACACAAATTCAGCTAGCTTCCCACACTCAAATTCACCAGCTCACAGAAATATTACAGCCTCCAAAGGAGATTATTTTGTTGTTAACTGGTTTTACAGAGTATCAGCATTTTAGGCCATATTGTTGTAGTCTTATGTTTGTAGAAATGCATTTTCATAGTTTGATTTTGGCTGAAAACCCCAGAATAACTCATGGGGGGGGGACCCTATTCCCTCCACCTGAGATTAGCTAACTACAGCTGTTTTTGTTGAGGTCCTTAAGAATTCCTCCAGTTTCCAACAGGATTTCAGCTCAGACCTCTCCATACAAGTGACAAACAGAAAACCACTATATTGTCATGAAAAACAAAGAAGGTGAGAGTTTTGTCTTAAGTGTATGGTGTTTATAGTGTAAAAGTAAACTTAGTTGTTCTGAGTTTGTGTGTTATGCATTTATTATAGTGATTATCATATTTTAAACAAATTTTATCAATATTTCAGGTAGAATATGCCTTCCCCCCTTTAGTGGCAGGTGAATCATTTAATAGTAATGAATTACCTGAACCTTGGAAACATCTTCCATCTTTAGCATTACCTGATGGTGCTCACAATTACGAACAAGGTAAGTGATTTATTTTATTCACTAACTTGTTGATTATTGAAAGCTGGTTTGTATATATACAGGTAACCCTCTTATAACACTGTAGTCAGGTTCCTATAAAATTTCGTGTTGTGCGAAACCGTGTTATATGCAACTAAGAAAAAGTACAAAAAGGGGGTTTGTATTCCAAAAGCTAACAAAAATACACTTTGTTAACAAAATGTTAACAAAATTATACCATTCTAGATTTTGTGTATCTTCTGCTCCCTTTAAAAAATCAGAAATCTGGGTTTGTTTGCTTTTGCTTGATAATTTTTTTTTTTCCTTTGTGAATTTCATTGTATGGAACTAAGCATTTTTGAGTCTTCACTCCCTTTTGAACTTTGGGCTCCTTTCATTCAAGAATCTGCATTCAAAAAATAAGATTCTAATTGCTCGACTAACTTTATGCCTTTCCCCTATGCTTTTTAGTGTGCAATTTGGAAGTTTAGAATTTCCATTTGTGCTATCATCCTCTGAATTGATTTGGTTTTACCTCCGATGCCATTTCCACCAAATCCGCTCTGGCAGGCTCTTTTTCTACCAGTAATTCTTGAACGTCTTCAGTAATCATATCTTTATTTTTTAGGGGCATCAGCGACTAAGGCCATGTTACTCTGTGTATATTGTATATAAATTATGGGTATCGTACGGTTGATTTTCTGTTTTGGTGGATGAAAAACACGAGTTTCTGGGAGAAAAAACCATGCTGCCTTCAATTGAGCCCGACAAACTCAGCCACTTTCTGAAAAAGACCATAAAAATTCCTCCCGTCATCGACGGGATTCGAACTCAGGTCTTTTCCACCAGGTGTGGGGGAGGAGGGTGATTCTATAAACTATGATCATCAACAGCTTATATTCTATAAACTCAGATATCAAACAAACTGAATGAGTATTTTGTATCTACATTCACACGAGGAATTATTAAGGTTTGAAAATGGCAGAAGGTTATCAAATTGTAGCAGGATACTTAATGATTTTGTAATAACTGAGAGCAAAGTGGAGGAGAAATTGTTGAAGTTAAACAAAAGAAAAGCACCTGGGGTGGATGGGAACTATCCAGTTATATTAAAGGAGGCAGCAAAGCAACTAAGCAAACCCTTAGCCATAATTATGAGAGCATCCTTGAACTCAGGGGAGGTTCCCACGGACTGGAGATGTGCAAATGTATCCCCAATTCACAAAGGGAGATCGAAGGGTGACACGAGTAATTACAGACCAGTTATTTTAACTTCTGTTCCGGGTAATATAATGGAGTCACTGGCTAAAGATGCATTGCAGAATCATCTAGACAAGACTGCAGCAATAATTCAGACACAGCATGGGTTTGTTAAGGGAAAGTCTTGTCTGACAAATTTGATAGGATATTATGAAGTGGTTACAAAGGAACTGGATGGAAAAAATAATTTTGATATCATATATTTGGATTTCAGGAAAGCTTTTGACACTGTTGCACATGGAAGACTATTGTACAAATTGGAGTAGAATGGTACTAAGGGTAAGTCGGTACAATGGATAAAAGGATGGTTAAGTGGGAGAAGACAGAGGGTGGTAATCAATTGGTGTTGCTCTTTGTGGACTAATTTTATTAGTGGAGTCCCACAGGGTTCGGTGTTGGGTCCACTGTTTTTTTGTATATTTATCAATGATATTGATGAAGGTATATCAGGCTTAATGTCAAAGTTTGCAGATGATACAAAGGTTGGCAGGGTTGTTAATGACAATAATGGCAGTGTGCTACTGCAACAGGATCTAGCCTCCGTAGCCAGGTGGGAAGGAGCAGCAGTGCATAGCACACTCTTCTTGATTAGACCGGGGTTCGAGCCCGTCACCACCAAATACGGAGAATGCGGAAAGGTCAGGGAATGACCACCGCATATCCCGGAGCAATATGGCCTTAGTTGCTAATGCTCCTAAAAACCAAATAACAAACAATAACAAGCAACAGGATCTAGATAATGAGCAGATGGGCTAAGAAGTGGCAACTGAAGTTTAACCTTGACAAATGCAAAGTACTGCATATGGATAGAAGTAACCCCAGAGAAACATACCAACTGTGTGGTACTACACTAAAGGTGGTAGAAAATGAAAAGGACCTGGGAATAATTGTGCAGTCAGATATGAAGTTTTCTGAGCAATGCAGACAGGCTGCCAGGGCAGGTCATGAGGTTTTGTCAATGATATATAGGAATTTTGCTAGCAGGGAAAAGGAGGTGATTGTTTGTATAAGGCAATGGTCAGGCCACACCTTGAGTACTGCATACAGGTCTGGAGGCCTCATTTTAGGAAGGATGTAGATTTGCTTGAGCATGTACAGAGAAGGGCAACAAGATTGGTGAGGGGAATGAAGGGATCCTCTTACCAAGAGAGGCTTAAGTTCTGAAAATTGCAGTGGCTGGAGACTAGGCACTTGCGCGGTGATCTGATTGAGGTGTGTAAGGCCTTGAATGGGTTGAGCATGCTGAATTCTGATGGGATCCTTCCACTTGTTCAGATTACGAACCTAAGGGGGCATAAATTCAAATTAAGAAAGGACTGATGTAGAATAGATGTGCAGAAATTTGCCTTTAGCCAGTGGGTGGTTAATTGCTGGAACAAACTTCCATCTGTCGTTGTGGAAGTTGATAGGTTGAATAAATTTAAGGAGGAACTGGACAGGCATTTGGAGGGAATGGTGTGATTTTTTTTTTTTTTTTATTGGCTGATGCTGCATAAGCTCATACACTTGCTTTCTTGCATCACATGCCACAAGGGCTTCAGTCATATCATCAAAATGTTTTCTGCCGGTTCAATCATATTTCCTGAATGAACTGACTCTGGCCATGCTTTTTTCCAACATGCACCTGTTGACAGTTTTACTTCTTTCAGCGATAAAGCTATAATTCTGATACAGTCCCCAATTGAGAAATGTTTCCATGCCTCCATTACTTCAACAGATTCAGAATCAATTTTTTCCAAAATCCATTGTAATGATTTTCTGATGTAATGAGTTTTAAAGGTGGATATAATGCCTTTATCTAATGGCTGAATAAAAGAAGTTGTATTAACCTAGTACAACTGTGGTTTTAGGAACATAATTTCAATGTTTGGATGACAAATCTTTTGGATGGCCTGGTGTTGCTATCCAATAGTAATAAAACTTTGAAATCTAGATTTTTTCCCAAGTTCAACAAGCATAAGTTCAATAGCACAGAATGTAACACAGGGATTTTCCAACAAAATAAAATACAGGGATTTCTAAATTTTTGTTTTTTTGACTAGTGAGTCAGCAGCGGGGATTAAAAAAAAAAGAGGGGAAATGCTGAAAAATTTTGCACAAAAGCTCAAAAAATCCTGTTATGTGAGGTTTACCGAAATTCTCTAACTGTGTTATATAGTAACGTGTTGTGCGAGGATCGCTGCAATTTATCAATTGTGATATATACAAGGGTTGCCTGTATAATAAATAAAGGGAT
The DNA here is from genome assembly GCF_048544385.1 of Mastigoproctus giganteus. Classification (NCBI taxonomy): domain Eukaryota; kingdom Metazoa; phylum Arthropoda; class Arachnida; order Uropygi; family Thelyphonidae; genus Mastigoproctus; species Mastigoproctus giganteus. The sequence goes on along the minus strand of NC_143584.1, from coordinate 170,980,866 downwards.
ACGAATATTATATTTCCCTAGAAACTATATAATATATTCCCTAATATGAATATGAAGAAGAGAAACAGCTAGTTGGTTTTTAGGGAGTTTTTCATGGCACACCCACTACTTAGATTGTATTACACTGGTTATATAGAGAATAGTGGGTCTTTATCAGTTGAATTATAATTATTAGTGACAATGATTATAAGTGACAAGGGAGCAGGAACAAGGAATAATTGTGACAAGAAAGCAGGCTTATACAGCATCAGCAAAAAAAGAAAGAAAGAAAGAAAAAAAATCACTGTGCACCTCATCTGTATCAGTTGGATTATAATTATTAGTGACAGTGATTATAAGTGACAAGGGAGCAGGAAAAAGGAATAATTAATTGACAAGAAAGCAGGCTTATACAGCATCAGCAAAAAAAGAAAGAAAGAAAGAAAGAAAAAAAATCACTGTGCACCTCATCTGTCCATCCCCTCTAATAAATTTACTGATTCCTTAAATCTATTCAAACTACCCACTTTCACAACACCTGATGGTTGTGGCTGAAAGCAAGTTTTTGCACATCTAGCATGCAGCCATCCTTTATCAGGTTAAGCTTATGTCCCTTCAATGCTTGTATTTCCAGAGAAAGAACAAGGCTAGTATCAGAATTTAGTTTACTGAATCCATTTAAAGCCTTAAACACTTCAATCAGGTCTCCTTGCAGGTGCCTAGTTTCCAAGTGCTGCAGTGTGCAGAATTGAAGTCTTTCATGATAAGAGTACCCTTTTGTGTTCTTGACTAATCTGGTTGCTCTTCTCTGCACCTGTTCCAAGAGATTCACATCTTTCTTAAAATGAGACTTCCAGACCTGTACGCAGTACCCAAGATGTGGCATAATCATTGCCTTATACAATTGTATAATTATACAATTGTATAATTACCTTCTTGTTCCTGCTGCCAAAATTCATATACATCATTGATGAAACCCCCATATGTTTGTAGTTACCTGCCTACACTGCTCAGAACACTTCATATCAGACTACAATATTCCGGTGGATCTGTTTCATTCTCTACTCCATAATTTGTATGTTATTGTGATATTACTGTTTGATCCGATCTTTCCAAAAACCAACATCAGTATTGTTGATAAATATTGAAAACAGTATGGGACACTGGACCCTGAGGGACTTCACTAATAACGTTAGTCCAAGAAGAGCAGTGCCCATTTTTCATTATGGGCACTCTCACTATTTTTCACCATGTTTCCAATATCCCAACAATGTTGCACATTTGGTGACTTAATCAATACTTTCATCAAATTTCGTTATACTCCTAGCATTAGTGTACGGGCAAGTATACATGCACCTGTTTTTGTTCTTAGTAACTCCGACATAGGCCATACATTTTCTTGTCTCATAAGGACTGCCAGCTGGCATTGCGATCCTTATCATTTTGCCTTAAAGCTGTTACATCAATAGAAGCATTACAAGAATTTCTTTCACTGCTGCTGTTAATTTGTCAGTCTGTGTATCCCCCCATCCAAGCAGGTAGTTTTCTGACCTATCCTAACTCTCTACCTTAATAGCATTTTGTCTTGGGGCAAAAGTTGATGAGTTGCAGAGCAGATATCATTTTTTAAGTGCACAAAAGGTAATATCGCTGTACATGTTGGCATTAATGACATTAAGCATAGGAGATCTGCAGATTTACTTAACAAATACAGATCAATGTTGAAAAAAAGTTGCGAGTTAGGGTTAAATTTGAAAGTGTCTGCAATTCTGCCCAGATACTATAGGAGGGAGTATATGATGAGAGCCTTGTCAATCAATTTGGCTCTGGAGAGCTTGTGCAAGACTCATGGGGTAGAATTTTTTTCAGCATGGTCTGTGCTTGTTAACAGGAGAGGTTGCTTTTACAGGGATGGGATACACTTAAATAGAAAGAGTGCAGAATATTTGCTGATGCTATCAAGGCAATGTTAAATGGTTCAGAAAACTGCTAGCTTTGGTAGGGGAACTGACTGGAACCTGTGGGTTGGTCACTCACACACTAGCAAGGCTTTTGTGGATTTATCAGATGATTGTTTTCTACAGCAGCATGTTTGAGAGGCAACCAGATCGAATAATACTCGTGATCTGATTATCAGCAATGATTATTCATGCATTAAGAATGTACAGATAAGGGAACCACTAGGTGGTGATCACAGTGTACTGATGTGGGATTTACTTAAAGATTTAACTACCATCAGGGGTAAAGAGAAGGGTTTTTGCTTTCGTAAAGGTGACTACAGTGGGACCAACTGATGTGTTACCAACAGCAAATTCAAAATGAATTTGCTGTTGGTAATTCAAGGAATTAATCTTGGAAGCTACTAGGCTTCTCATACCAACTAAGAAGTACTGTTCAAGGTTTAGGCCTAAATGAATGTCAGATGAACTAATGAGACTCATGGCAGAGGAGAAAAATGCATGGGATGGATATAAATTACACTACCCGACAATTTTATTTTTTTTTTGTCATACCTCTGGAATGAAAGTTGGTTATTCTGAACAAAATTAATGTCCTGATTATGAAAATATCAATATTTTACTTCTGTCACATTTACATCAAAAGATATATGCATTTTTTAAATTCCTTGTTTTTTATACAGCCAGGCCTTGCATAATGCGAGTTTGATTAACGCGTTTTTCAGTTTCCACTATTTGAAAAAATTATACCACTTTACACGATGCAAATTTCCAGTTAACGCGATTTTTTTAAATTTTTTATGTGATAGTTGAAAAAGATTTGAATCACGCGTTAAGCTTACCGTGAGTCGGACGGGCAATAAACAAACGTGTGCCTGCTGCCTGCCTCAGTGTGTTCCATCAACCATTGGAAGAAGACATGTTTGTCTCCCGCTAATAAAGTCAATGCAGATTTGCATTTAAAAATTCCAATTTTTAAATGAGTCAAATGAAAATGTTACCGTGAAGGAGATAAAGGTAAAAGAACTAGATGAAATCTTTCGTATTGCAGAGAACCCCAAACAAAAGGTTTGAGGTTCTCTGCGATATTTATTTTGCCAGGGTCAAGAAAAGATTGTTGTCGGCTATCGGAAAATGATTGATAAAAAGAGAAAAGTCAACACTGTTCAAATATTTCCGTAACAAATTGTTTCTTCATTGTGTTTTTTTATGTTTTATGTCAGAGGTTCCCAAACTTTCTTGGTTCATGGCGCCCTTAGTGTCTGAGTAATTTTTTCATGGTGCACCTGAACCAAAAGAAATGCCTAACAGTTCCATTTATTAAGTAGTTAGGTCCAAACAACTTAATAAGAAATGTTGAAACTGTGAACTACCTCAAGCTTAGTAGTTTGTGCGGTGTCTGACAGATGTCATGTATCGCTGTGTTTCCCTTAAATTTAAAATATTCCATGGCGCACAATTTGGAAACTGCTGTTTTATGCAATAAACATTTAATTCCATAATTATTTTCATTATCTTTTACATGGTATATAGTTAAAAAGTTATTTAAAAGGTATTTAAAATTTTTTTTTTATGGACATTCCTGAAGGTCAAGGACCAATTTATAATTTTTACTATTGATAAATATATTCGATTAACGCGTTTCCGTTTTGCGCAATGTGCTCATGGGACGAATTAATCGTGTTAATTGAGGTCAGCCTGTAATATCAGCATACATGGTTGTAATTATTACACACAATATATGTTACTTAGACATGTTTCCCATTCAATGATTTCCTTTTATACTCCAGATTGCTTTCCCATTTAAGGAACCAACAGTAATCTCCCATCATTGCAGAGTCCCACCGACCTTGGTATCGTTTTTCCATTGCAGATACGTCCTGGTGGAAGCACTCCTTGTTCATCACTGACATCTACTAAATTTTCAGGAAAGAAATCCAGATGGGAATGAAGTAAATGCATTTTCAATGACATTTGGCACCCCACGTTCTTGTAACATTTCAGCAAGTTTGTCACCAGTTGCTCATAGTTCTCTTCTTTTCTCTTTCAACGAATCCGTGTACCATAGCCTTGAAAGATCTCCATGCAGCCAGTTCAACATCATTCAGGTTTTTTGAAATTCTTCATCTTTTAGGAGCTTTCCTATATGAGGACCTATGAAAATTTCTTCCTTCAGCTTTGCATGAGATAAATTTGGAAACATTTTCAGTAAATATGCGAATCCTCTGCTTTCTTTATCCAGTGCCTTAGTGAAATTCTTAATCAGTCCAAGCTTGATGTGTAAAGGGGGAAGAAAAACCTTTTGTGGATCAACCAATGGAATATACGTTACATTGCTTTTGCCGGGAATATATTTATCTCTCCCCAGTGTTGTACGACGTAGTGTTTGGCTGTTGCACGACTATCCCACAAACACAGGAAACAACAGCATTTAGTGAAACCACCTTGCAACCCAACAAGCAGTCCAATCACTTTGAGATCACCACAGATATTCCAACCATGGTCATTGTAACGTATAGCAGTAAGATTCTGGGACGTACTATCGTAAGTTTCTTTCAGGCCAACAGCACGAACAAGAGGAATTGATTGTAAAGTATTTCCATTATGAAGCAATACTGCTTTCAAACTTATCTTTGACGCATCAATGAACAAATGCCATTCAGAGATATTGTGATCATTGTTCAGTTTGTGCATAAGACCAATGACATCTTTGCAGACACACACGTTGTTTTCCATTGCAAAATATCTTAAACTCTTCATTTTGCTTACGGTGTATTGTAATGTTTGTACCTTTGGCGAGTAAGTCCACTGTTGTAGTCTGGATCTGAGTAATTCAGCCTTCTCTTTGGGTAAGCCCAAGTGTCTGATCAAGTTGCTTAATTCTTCTTGTTCAGTGTAGTGTGAGGCCTTTTCTTTTTCTGGCTCGTAGTCCAAATCATGTGAAGTATATGGTTCCACAACATCTGGTAAAATGATTTCTTCTGTACCTTCGTCACTACTTCCAATACCCCAAGATTTTGGTGGCACAGGTACTGGCAGTTCTTTACCGTGTAGCACTGGCCTAATTGCTGATGGGATATTTGATGCAGTGCCTGCTCTTTTTGGAAATACCTTTTATTTTTGTCATGCAGAAATAGCAGTCGTCGAAATGATTCTTGGGCTTGCACCACACCATAGGGATGGCAAAAGGTAATGCTCTCAGCTTGCCATATAACCACAGCCTTAAGTTCATTGTACAAGTAATACAACAGATATGTGGAGCCCAATTTTTTTCTTGGTCACCAATTTTGCAGCCGAAGTACAATGAATATGCAACTTTTGTGACATTGTATATTTTCTTCCTCTAAGTTTTTGGGGTTAAGTGTCCACAAACATAGTAGAAGTTGTCTGGGTGATTGACGCAAGTTCTGTGCTTTGTCTTCTCCATTTTAACAGTGCATTAACCTAAAAACAGTAAAAGCAATTGGTAAATTTGAACATAAGGTGAATTCCTGTAGCATAGTTTATCATACACTATATATTGAACAGTTGAATGGTGTAATAAAATTAATAAAAATACTGACTTGTCTGAAAAAGTGCATCAAAATCAAAATAAACTATATTGCAAGGACAGTAATGATGTACTTGCTTAACTTTTAGCCCAATAAACAAAAACCAACCAAAAGTTAATAAGTTTAAAAATTGTATTTCAAACAGTAACAATATCTTTGTACAGAATCCAGTTATCTATCTATATCTTAAAACTGAGATGTAATAGAAAATTTTATGATTGATTTTAAATTCTATACATAAAACTTGACCAGAAACACCCATTGATTTGCAGGATGAAAAAATCATGTTGGGTAGTGTTATCAGGTGATACAGAAGTCTCAAAGGAGGTTAGGTAAGCAAAGGCAGATCATGAGATATCTTTGGCAAAGGATGCAAAGAAAAACAGCAACGACTTCTTTACTTATATAAGCTCTAAAAGGAAGGGGATGAATTAGATTGGTCCACTTGATATTGATAGTTTGACTGTAGATAATCTTGCTCAGATAGCTGCCAAACTGAATGAGCATTTTGCATCTGCGTTCACACATGAGGAGTTATTCATGGAGAGGAAGGCCAGTAAGTTTATTAAACTCTGACAGGGAGTTAAATGATTTTGTAATAACTGAGAGCAAAGTAGAGGAGAAATTATTGAAAAACATTTTTCAATAATTTCTTTCTTATATTTTAACTTATTGAAAATAAGTTAAAATATAAGAAAGGATGGATGGAATCTATCCAGTTATATTAAAGGAGGCGGCAAAAGAAGTAAACAAACCCTTAGCCATAATTATGAGAGCATCATTGGACTCATATGAGGTCTCCATGGACTGGAGATGTGCAAATGTATTTCCAATTCACAAAGTAGGATCAAAGGGTGACATGATTAAATACAGACCTATTTTTTTTAACTTCTGTTCCATGTAAAATAATGGAGTCACTGGTTAAAGAAGCATTGCAGGATCATCTAGACAAGACTGCAGTAATAATTCAGGCACAGCATGGATTTATTAAGGGGAAGTCTTGTCTGACCAATTTGATTGGATACTATGATGTGATCACAAAGGAACTGAATGCAAGTAATTTTGATATCATACTTGGATTTCAGGAAAGCTTTTGATACTGTTGCACATGGAAGACTGCTGTACAAATTGGAGCAGTATGGCATTTAGGGCAAGTTGCTACAATTAATAAAAGGATGGTTAAGTGGGAGAAGACAGAGAGTGAAAATCAACAGACACTGCTCTTCATGGACTAATGTTATTAGTGGTGTCCTCCAGGGTTCAGAGATGGGCTCGTTGTTTTGTATATTTCTCAGTGATCTTGATGGTATATCAAACTTAATGACAACGTTTGCAGATGATACAAAGGTTGGCTGGGTTGTGAATGACAGTAAAGACAGTATGCTACTGCAACAGGATCTAGAAAAGGTGGGCAGATGGGCTGAGAAGTGGCAACTGAAGTTTAACATTTACAAAGCAAAGTACTGCATATGGGTAGCAGTAACTCCAGAGAAATGTACCACCTGTGTGATGTTATGCTGAGGGTAATTGTGCTGTCAGATATGAAGTTTTCTGAGCAGTGCTGACAGGCTGCCAGAGCAAATTATGGAGCCTTGTCAATGATATCCAGGAATTTTGCTAGCAGAGATAAGGATGTGATTAACCCCTTGTAGATCAGATCGGAGCGTGAAGAGGAAAAGACCAAACCCTCCAGCAATGAGAGCACAACAATACAAATGGCCCTCAGTCCCCAGCAGCTTTCACTCTCCCTCTTACGGCAGCGAGAGGATCAGAGTGGAAGCAGAGGGTGCTAAGAATCTCTGGGTACGACCAGGCTGCCATGCACGGAAATTGAACTTGGTCTGTTATAACGTACGATCACTCATCGGTGAAGACAGGATATTAGAGCTGGAAAAGGAATTAGAAAATGTGAATTGGAATATCATCGGTTTGGCTGAAACAAGAAGAAGAAATGAATCACTTATAAGTTTATCAAGTGGAAATCTGCTGTACACCAATGGAAACAGTGAAAGGAGTGAAGGTGGAGTTGGGTTTCTAGTCCATAAAGATTTTAAAAACAACATTTTGGAATTCAAAAGTACATCACCAAGGGTGTCAAGACTAATACTCAAGATTTCTAAGAGGTACAAGCTAAAGATTATAATAATTTATGCACCAACGTCGAGCCATGATGATGAAGAGGTTGAAGAAATGTACACTGAAATTGAGAGTCTTCTAGATGAGCAGAAAACCCACTACACTATTATTATGGGGGACTTCAATGCTAAGGTTGGACAAAGGCAAAACAGTGCAGAAAGAGGAACTATAGGAAATTTTGGAATTGGTGAAAGAAATAGAGGCGAAAGACTTGTGGAATTTGCAGAATCTCAAGGACTGTCAGTAATGAACACTTTTTTCAAGAAAAGGGTGAACAGAAAGTGGACATGGAAGAGTCCAAATGGATTAACTACTAATGAAATCGACTTCATCCTCACTAACAGAAGATATATTGTGAATGATGTTACCGTCCTGAATAAGGTAAATGTTGGAAGTGATCACAGAATGGTAAGATGTACACTTGATATAGATGTAGGAAAGGAAAGGAAAAAACTGACTCGAGTAAATAATACAAAGGTCTTTGAAATAACAGAGGAGGAGAAAAAGCAGTATGTACTGGAACTTAAGAACAAGTTTGAGCTTCTGCAGACTGCTCAGGACCAAGATATCGACGAGGAATATTACAACTTTCTGAAAGTGATAAAGCCCAAGAAACCTATAGGGAAACAGAAATCCAAAGAAGAAAAAATTAGTCAAGAAACACTTGTCATGATGAACCAAAGACGACAAATGAAGAGCAAGAAAAACACTGACAGGGAGAAAATTGAGTATACTGAGTTATGCAAAGCCATTAGAAAGAGACTCAGAGAGGACATAAGATTTAACACAAGAAAAGTAGAACAAGCATTAAGGGAAAACAAAGGATTTAAATCAGCAGTCATGAGCAGTAATACAGAAAGACAAATGATACTGAAACTGAAGAATAGCGATGGTGTACCTATAAACAGCAGAGAAGGCATAATTCAAATAGCAGAAGACTACTATAGAGAATTATACAAGGAGCGAGGGAATGACACCAGCAGTGGGGAACATGGATTGCAAAGTAGCAACACATACAACATACCCGATATTCTTCCTGATGAGGTAGAACATGCATTGAAGAAAATGAAGAATCGGAAAGCCCCAGGGGAAGATGAAGTTACTGTAGAGTTGTTAAAATTGGGAGGAAGAGACATAACACAAAAACTGGCAAGGCTCTTCACAAAGTGCATTAGAAAAGGTGTGATGCCTAAGCAGTGGAATAATGCAATCATAGTTTTGCTGCATAAGAAAGGAGATAAATCAGAAATTGGAAATTATAGACCAATTAGCTTGTTATCCATATCTACAAGTTGTTCACAAGGGTCATTACTAACAGATTAGAAAGAATACTTGATGAGAATCAACCGAAAGAGCAAGCTGGCTTTAGGACAGGATTCTCAACTATGGATCACCTTCACGTAATGTCACAGCTAATGGAGAAAGCAAATGAATATAAAATACCATTATGCCTGGCATTTGTGGATTATGAAAAGGCATTTGACTCCATACAGCATAAGGCAATGTTTCGGGCACTGGAAAGACAAGGCATAGATACTCCATATATTATGATTTTGAAGAAAATATATGAGAGTGCTACATCCTTTATTAGACTAGACAAAGACAGTAGCAAATTTAAAATCGAGAAAGGAGTTCGACAAGGAGACACAATATCTCCGAAGCTGTTTACTGCTGCCCTTGAGGAAGCTTTCAGAAGATTAGACTGGTCGCAGAAAGGAGTCAATGTGAACGGAGAGTACCTAAACCATTTACGATTTGCAGATGACATTGTGGTCATAAGCCACGATCCCAAAGAATTAGAGGAAAATCTTAATCAGTTATGCACAGTTAGTAAGGATTTTGGACTAAAGATGAATATGGCTAAAACAAAAGTAATGATGAACAAGTATGCCACGGAAAGGGAAATAATGATTGAAGGAGCAGTAATTGAAAAGGTCGAGTCATATACTTATCTGGGACAAGTTATTAGCTGTAATAATGATAAATGGCTGGAAGTCAAGAGAAGAATAAATTTTGGATGGATAGCATTCAGGAAATATAGTCACATACTGAAGAGCAATATCCCAGTTTGTCTGAAACGTAAAATATTGAACCAATGTATACTCCCCACCATGACTTATGGAAGTGAAACTTGGGCACTCACCAAAAGAATGGAAGAGAAGCTAAGAACTACACAGCGAAGAATGGAACGAATTATATTGGGAATCAGACTGTTAGATAAGAAGAGAAACACATGGATTAGGCAGCAAACTCAAGTAAAGGACATTCTTATCAAAACTAAAGAACTAAAATGGTCTTGGGTAGGACACATAGCTCGAAGACATGATGACAGATGGACTAAGAAAATAACAGAATGGTACCCAAGAGGAGCTAGAAGAAAACCTGGAAGACAAAGGCGGAGATGGATAGATGAAATTCATGAGTTTCTGAGTAGTAAATGGATGGCCAGTGCTCAAAACAGAAGGAACTGGAAAGTTGCTGGAGAGGCCTTTATCCTGCAGTGGATTGAAAATGGCTGATGATGATGAGATGAGATGAGATCAGATCAGATCTGAGCAGTACTCAAGGTGTGATATCAAATCACACCTTGAATACTGCATACAGGTCTGGAATCCTCATTTTAGAAGGATATAGAGTTGCTAGAAAGAGTACAGAGAAGGCAGCAAGACTGTTGAGGGGAACAAAGGGGTAGTCTTATGAAGAAAGGCTTAAGTTCCGCAAATTGCAGCATCTGGAGACTAGGCACCTGTGAGTTGAACTGATTGACGTGTATAAGGCCTTGAATGGATTGAGCAGGCTCAATGCTGATGAGATTCTTCATCATGCTCAGATTACAAACCTTAGTGGGCATAAACTGAAATTTACGAAAGTCAGTTGTCGAATAAATGTGCGGAAATTTGACCTTAGCCAATGGGTAGTTGATTGCTGGAACAAACTTCCATCTACAAAGGGTACTAGGAAAGTTTTGCAATATGACGCAACAATGAATCACAGGAAGCTGCTTGTTGCTGCATGCTGAGACATGTTCATACGTGCATAGTAGCCGCCGCGCCAAGTCGATGGGCTCAGTTATTCATTAGTAGTGAGAGTGTAAAGTGCTTGCGATGGCATCGTGGTCACGAAATGAGATAAGGACAGTTTTGCGCTATAATTTCGTGTGTGGTTTAACCATAGACCAGTGCTTAGAAGAAATGACTCTTGCACTAGATGATGATTGTCCACATCGTACAACGATATTCAGGTGGTATAGAGAATTCCAAAGGGGAAATTTCACTCTGGAGGATTCTTAGAGGCCGGGAAGGCCATGAACGTCAGTTACAGAGGAAAACGTTACTGCTGTGAGGAAAATGCTTGACGAAAACAGGCGAGTGACCTACCAACAGATAGAGGATACTTTGGGCCTAAATGCACCAGCAATTCGTTCGATTCTGCAAATCATTTGCACGTGAAGAAACTTTGTTCTCTCTGGGTGCCACATCAACTGACTGAAGAGCAGATGACACGACGTATGACTTGGTGCCGGGAGATGTTAAAAAAGTTTGATAAGGGACAATCTCGGTATGTGAACAACATCGTGACAGGTGACGAGACTTGGCTGTACTATTACGATCTGCCGACCAAGGCTCAAAACAAAGTTTGGGTCTTTGATGATGACGATACACCCGTAATTGTCAGAAAATCCCGATCTGTAAAGAAGAAAATGATAGCTGTATTTTTCAAATCGAGTGGAATTGTGGAACGTGTCGTTTTGGACACACAGAAGACAGTCACAGCTAAGTGGTATACTGAACAATGCCTGCCTAAAGTCATTGGATCTATGAAGAACCTGCGGCCAAAGTCAAGAATGGACACCTGGTACCTCCATCACGATAATGCTCCAGCTCACCGCGCCAAAGCCTGCACCGAATATTTGACCACGACAGGACTGAAACTTCTTGCGCACCCTCCCTACAGTCCATACCTTGCTCCCTGCGACTTTGCACTGTTCCTGCATGTGAAAATGAAGCTAAAAGGGAGGCGGTTTTCCAGTGATGAGGACCTTCTACGGGCTTGGGACAACGAGTGTGCTTTACTCCCTAGTGAAACTTGGCAGAACTGGTTTAAAGATTGGTTTGGAGGATGGAGAGGTGTATTGAATGTAGAGGAAATTACTTTGAAAAAATTAAATAAACAAAGCTGTATTGCAAAACTTTCCTAGTACCCTTTGTATTATTGTGGAAGTTGATAGCCTAAATAAATTCAAGGAAGAAGTGAACAAACGTTTGGAGTGAATGGATGGGTGAAATGGGAATCGTTTTTTTGTGTTTTTTTTTGGATGATGCTGCATATGCTTGCTTTCTTGCATCATATGCCTCTACTAATGCTAATGCATCAGAAAATATTCTTTCACTCCTTCTATTTAAGTGATTTAATCCTTGTAAAATGAAAAAAAAATTCTACCGTATGAGCTTTGCATAGTTTCTCCAGGCCAAATTTATTAACAAGGCTCTCATCATGTACTCTCTCCTGTCGTGCCTGGCCAGGATTGCAAATCTTTCAAATTCAATCCTAACTTGCAACCTTTTCTCAATGTTGCCTTATACCTGTTAAGTAAATCCTCAGATCTGCTACTCTTAATATCATTAATATAAACACATACAATAGTATAATCTTTTGTGCCCTCAAAATTCTACAACTGCATAAACTTTAGCCCCAGGCAAACTTACACTGGTCCTATTCCACCTGCCATTTTTGTGCAGTGCATTTTCCTTTTTCCCTGACATTGAAGTCAACAACTGTAGTTTTTCTGGGACCAAGGATCCCTGCTGTGGAGGATGTCAGTGTTGTCCAATGTTGGAGCATGGGCTCTAGCATTGGGTTGGACAGCTGTGTGCTTGATGGGTCCCTCTCTTTTAATCCTTCAAGGGTATCAACCAAACACTTGAAGCCTTCTTGTAAGCCCCTCAGAACACTTAATTTGCACTTAACTTTCCATGAGTCAGTCCCCT